>NW_016157404.1:0-31755 GCF_001687245.7 Rhagoletis zephyria | reverse complement strand
GAGTATGGATGGGCCCATGAAACACTCTTTCCTTGCAGGTCAAATTGAGGTTACAGATAATAAAAGAAGCATATTTGGGCGCACATTTTTTGCTGCACAGAGGCGGGTGCGTATCTTGGCTGCAACAAGATAGTGGTCCGAGTCGATGTTTGGGCCTCGGAGTGTGCGTACGTCTAAAACACTGGAAGCGTGCCTTCCGTCTATCACAACATGATCGATTTGGTTTCTAGTTTTTCGATCCGGAGACAGCCACGTAGCTTGATGGATCTTTTTATGCTTGAACCTAGTACTGCATACTACCATGTGTCGGGCCCCGGCGAAGTCGATCAGCCTCAATCCATTGTCGGACGCTTCGTCGTGGAGGCTTAAGTTTAGTACTCCACTCTGCTTATTAAACTAAACTTATATTTGGCTATTAGTTAAGATTGTCTTTTCAAATGGAACCATTTAGTTTACACATATGTATTAATAAGGATTAATCAATCAACTACATTAAAATTTTTAAATAAAACTTTCGAGGGATATTTTTATATGTCAGCCCCCATAGCTTTTCGCTTTCCTTTGTAAACAAGAAATTTATGAGGGGGCCAAATATCGAACCCATCTTCTACTGATTCTAGTCACGACTCGGTACTCGTTTCCATAAGATCATCTGCGCACATTTTTCACTTCGCAAGAACTTCATAACTAAGGCCAATGCTATCGGATCTTTGAAAAGCATTTTTTTGAACCTCGGGTCGAGTAAAGTTGATGCAGCTAGCAAAAAAGAATGTTCGATGGATGGATTTTAGACAACTACAGAGTTCGTATTTCATGAACATACTTTTACGATTATTTTAAAATTAAACGATTAATAATCGATTAATGAAACACAAATCTACGATACAATCAAATCGTTAATTGGACAAAAATAATCGATGAATTTAATCAAATGATTAATCGTTGTCATCCCCATGAAAGGGCATACTGGGGGTCAATTCCCGTTCTGCGTTATCGTAAACTGAAGAGACAAGTAAAAACTTCACACCGAAATAAATGCGGTGTGAAAGGGTTATTTTTATCACTTCACAATAACGCAGTATGGGAATTGACCCTCTGGCCCTATTAAGTTGGCTACATTTGCTTTTATTGGTTGTTCCTATTATATGTATTGATAAACTACCTTTTATAAATAAAATATGTACATATGTATATGAATCTATATGGCATATAAAAACTCGAGTCGTTTACTAAATTTTCTGCTATTGGTGATTTTTCCGACAGGGTGTGAAGATTATTTACTTTGGAACGAATTTCCGTCATCCTCTGTCAAACTTGGTTTGGAGACAAACCGGTTTCGGCGTTGCACCATCTTTAGTGTAATTTTTCGCTCCTCGAACAACGCCGAAACCGGTTTATCTCCAAACCAAACTTGACAATGGATGACGGAAATTTTTTCCAAAGTAAATCATCGTTTACTATGCATTATTTACTTAGTTTGTTTGTGGTGACCAGTGTTGCCGCGCCGTCTCAAGAAAATGTATCACCGACCTAGCCAAAAATGTATCCAAATGTATCCAATTTTATTTCTTTACGTATCCATCTCATAATTAGTAAGAAAACCAAACATTTTAAAGAAAAAAGACATAATATAGCCCATCCTAAGGACTTGAAATACATGTATATATATTTTTATTTTTCATAAAATCAAACAATTGTAATTTAAATTTATAAATTACATTTTTTGTGCATAAGTATTTTGCAAAGTAAATATAATAAAAAGTAATTAATATATTACATTTGTACATGTAAACTCTAAAAAGTTCATGTAGAACTACTAATAAAAATACGTATAAAATGTTCAGGATTTGATTTTGAACTTGAGATATTTAAAATATACACATCAAATGTTTAGAAATGCAAAAATTTTTAAACTAAAAATACATTTTCTATTAATAAAAAGCATTAGGGGCTCACATTTACCTCTCTTAATACCTCTTAATATGCGCAAATAAACAAAAAATTTTAAAGTGTATTTAAAGACTTCTCAGTAAAATTCATAAGAATTTCCTTAAATAAATCAAATTTAGTTTTTAAACAGTGTATTTTAACCTACATCGAGATCTTTCTTTTTAAATAACCAAATTAAAATATATAAAATGAAAGGGATTACAACAGAAAGAGTATCTATTTACTTTATATATATATTAAGATCTTGCTGAAAGCATCCTTTTTAGCTAATTAAAACAATTGCACTTATACCTATTTTGGAGAGATCTGTTCATATGTTCATTGCTTCGTTCACAATAAAATGCTTTAATTTCACGCTTAAGTAGTGCTTTTTAATACATTTAGAAAACGTAATGCTTTCTACCATCTTTAATTAAAATCGATTTTTGAACGAAAAAAATTTAATGGAAACAATAAAATTTTGGCCTATTTAAAAAAGTATCCACATTTATACTGATCGGAAAAAAGAAGTATCTCCCAAAAATTCGTCTAAAAATGTATCCAATTGGATCTATTTATATCCAAACGGCATACCTGGTGGTGACTTTTTTATACCCAAAATACGATTTCGGCAGTAGAGGGAAACGATTTTCCATCGCAAGGGTGTGGCAACACTGGTTATCCCCCTGATATGAAATGAATATATTGCGTGAATATTAATGCATTAGACAATTTATGGCTAATTTGTGCGCATTTTAGGAGAAGTGGGCATTCTGCTATTCTTCATCCCTTTAATCATGTAGTACCTCGGGGTAATACTGATTAAGCCGGGACTTATTAATTTCCAGTTAATATTCCTGTCAATATTTTAACCGTTGAATACATATGATTTCATAAAATATGCTCCTATAATAAAAATTAATAACAACGGTAATGAACGGTTATAGAGTTATTTTTAATTTTTAGTATATTTTTCTAGTCATTAATACTTTTATGTGCATAAAAAAGACTGGTGGCACAGTTGAAAGTGAAATTTTCTACGTTCACCGCGGAAATAGACAAAAGTAGTATCAGAAAGGTCGATTCGACATACATATAGTGATTATCATAACTTTACGACACTCACATAAGAAATTATTTTTTTATAATAATATGGTATGTTTTTTAACAAAAACCTTATAACTCCAAGTTTCAATCTTGGTGCAAAATTTAAATATAAATCAACAAACTGTCGTAAAAATTTCGAGCTTTTTTAGAAATATTTTAGGGAGGCAGTTTTGTAGCCCATTCAATTTTAATATAGCAAAGTGCAAGTTTATAGCAGTTTGGAATTACTATTGATTTTTGGGAATTTTTTGTTGAAGGTGTTGCTCCATTTATCCATTTAAAAAAAAATCGTCAAAATCCTTCGTATGAAAGAAAATGACTGACACCGTCAACAAAAAAAAAAATTCCAAAAATCAACCGTAACCAGTTACTTTAAAGTAATAAAGTATTATAGTCAAATTGAACTGCATTTTCAAAATATTTCTAAAAAATTTAAAGCAAAAGTTCGAAATTTTACTAAAGTTTGTTGATTGCTTTCAAGTGTTGCATAAATACCCAAACTTGGATTTATATGGTTGTTGTTAAGTAATATACATACCACATTTTTGTAAACAAATAATTAAAATTGTTAAAATATTAAGACAAATAGTCAAATCTTGTCAATATGTGAGTGTCGTAAAGTTATGGAAAGGACTATACATTAATAGCAGTTTTTCCAATATTTGAGAAGCTCCAGCAAAGAAACAAAAGGTGATAGAACCTTTCACTTAGGCTTAAGTTAAAGCTAAAACTCTGGACTACTTCCCCTGAAAATACCATCCCTAAGTGGAAGGCTCTATCACCTTTTGTTTAATTGCGGTAGGTAAGTCAAGATGCAGGGATTTTATTTTCAGGGATATAAATCGAGAATTCTGCTTTAATTTAGGCCTATCACCTTTTGTTTATTTGCCAGAGCTTCTGAAATATTGCAAAACGCGATTGTTTGACACTTTTACATCGTTTTTTTTTTCAAAATCTGGATCTGATGGAAACTTTATACATACGGATTCGTAATCAGCACAAAAATGTCTATCACAAACAGCTTTAACATTTTCCGCACCAAAATTGTTTTCCATTTTCGTTGGCCGGTGTAATACATACATATATTCCCGCACAAATGTTTGCTCGTCTAGATGAGCGCTTATTCTGTTCCGGTCTCCATAGAGTGTAGAGCAAAAATGCGCGCGACGCTGCTGTGCACCTAAGTCCCAAACGTAATTTCCCGAATTCATTGAACTGCGTGAGTGTGAAAAATAACAATTTAGATAAACACTGCGTCGCCATAGGTCGCGCCAGTCAGCCAACCTATGGAGCAGCCAGCAGAGCTTCGCGCTAGACTTCGTTGAGCTTGGCACCATGCGTCTGCTAACCCGCCAAAGCAGCAGAGTGTTGACATTGTGCTAGCTTGACTTACGTGCGACATGTATTCTAAACTTCCCCTCCTCTGCTCTGTGGATAAGTCGGTTTTGCTAGCGCCATCGATTCGCAGCGTCTGTGGTATTAAAGAAGGCCGTTTGGCTACATGGCCGCTTGTGTGTGGGTGCATGTATGTATGTGTGTTAATGCTGGCACTGTCAGTAGTTGATGTGACACAAAAATCATATTAATATAAATTAACGATGTGGAAAATTTAGTTTAGTAGTGAAAATGGCAGCGGAGGAATATGCTGTGTGATGCACCATAGCCTTGAATGGCCTGAAAGGTGGCGGCAAGTCGAAGTGTATTGAAATGCCAATGCGGGCAACAGAATTGATGTGCACCGATGTGTACTGATGTTGTGGTGCTAGCGATAGCAGTGAAAGTTAACACATGACGGGCAGCAAAAGTGCAAAGGATAGCACGCCCGATAAACATTAGTCAGTCTAAATACGGTAAATCTTTGGTATGAAAAATCGTTGGCGCCCGCTTTCGAATTGATTCGAATGGTACTGAAACGTAATATTTATGTAGAACAAACAACATTCAAATTCAAATACAAAAACAAAAATACAATCGTTATTTACTTAGTCTTCGTAAGTTCGGTTTATCTTACTTAATTTCAATGTTGTGTCCTATATATCGTTAATATAGTATGGAAAGGGCGTATCTCACATCGTCGGTGTAATGCAAAAAACCCATAACTAACTAAAATTCCCACTGGGAAAATAGGTAAGCACCTTACGAGGTAAGCCATGTTTTCTTTCAGTTTTTAGTACCAAAATTGTCATCATGGCCAATGTCATCTACTAGTAAAGCGCAAACTGAACACCTCCGACGCCACATTACGTTGTCAGTTGCAAAATAACGTGCAGCCGAAGTTATTTCCAAGCACCGAACTACTCCGAGCGACTGCTCTGCATTACACGTAACTTACTTTATAAAGCGGCTCAGAAGTATATCTGATACCAAATGTACATTCTAAATTGCTACTTACATAAGGCGGCCACGTCTTTGTTAAAGTAAGGGAGATTCGTCAGTGAAGTGGTAAGGACCGCCGGGTGAAGTATAAGTTGCTGGTAAGGTATTAAGGCTTACCTATTTTCCCAGTGGGTTTGTTATTGCATAGAACGATGTAGAGACTTATAATTCGATGAAAAGCATCACAATCAATCACAAAGGGAATTTTGGATTTTTTGTTAGTTACGGCTTTTTGTATTTCAGCGGCTATGGGAGTTACGCCCTTTCCATACTACATATACTAACGATATGCATGGACTAGGGATGTTGCGAATGTGGAATTTTAGACATAAAAGCTAACATCCGCGGATGCGAATGCGAATGCGGATGCCAAGTATTTTTAAGAAATAATTTAGGTGAGTAAATTAGGTGATTTGTTAAATAAAAAATGGAAAGGTTAGTAATTTTTAATAATATTTTTTTTTTAGTACTTGAATTTAAAAATTGGAAAATTGTATTTAATAAAAAGTTTTTAAAGGGTCGTAAATGAAACCGCTAAATAGCTACTCGCTCTAGGCGACACACTTGAAAAACTTGAAACTTGACAAAATTGTAAAACCTTTTCGATTGACGCCACCAGTCAAGAGGACTTTCAGTTATATTTATTTTTTTTACAATACACTACAATAATTCCTTTTTGAGAATTGCATCGGGGCTGCAAATGTCGTATGCATCCTCTTGACTTTCATTTTCACAATCTAGCATTATGGCAAGATCATTGTTTGAACACCGTTTTCCAAAGAATTCTTCATTCTCATTCTTTTGGTGGTTTCTGAATTTGGAGAACATTTAACGTCAACAGCGTTTTTCGATTTTAGTTTTTGTAATTCATTTTTAATCCTTTCTTTTGTGCACTTGCACAATATTCCAGGTACCGAAAATAACAGTTATCTTTTTTACGAGTTAAACTTGGCCAAATATTTTTATTCCGATATCAAAGTCCTTTCCGGATAATAAACAAAATTAAACAAATTTGGTATCATATGGAGAGGACTGAAATAGCTTTCAAACAGAAATAACGAACGAAGGTTACCGTCTCTATTTATATTTTTATACCCGAGCGCACTTGTGCACAAGGGTATTATAAATTTACTAACATAACGGTTGTTTGTAACAGCCAAAACGAATCTAGATAGATATAGACAAATGTATACATATATTATCAGAATGAAAAGAGAAGTCGATAAGTCATGTCTGTCTGTCCGTCCGTCCGTGTACACGATAACTCGAAAAAAAATTGAGATATCTCAACGAAATTTGGTATGTAGATTTCCCTTTACCAAAGGTAGGTTGGTATTGAAAATGGGCGAATTTGGACCGTAACCACACCCACTTCCCATATAACGGTAGTTTTCAGAAATACGAAGACTCCGATATTTTAGTAAATACTGGAGCTTATTCACTGAAAATTGATACTTACAACGATTTTTAGACGGAAAATGAGAATATTAAAATTTTTTGGAGAATGGGCGTAGCCACGCCCACTTATGATTACATGTGTATATCCTGGTAAGCGCTCCACCAATTTCTCCCAAACTTGGCACAGTTGTTAGCCTTGGGGCAACATACCAAACGCCTGAAAACCTTTAAAATTGGACAATAACCATGCCCACATCCCATATAACGGTAATTTAGAGAAATACGAAATCTTCGATAAATCAGTAAATACAGAAAAAATACGCTTATAATAAAATTTTGGAAAATGGGCGTGACCCTGCCCACTTATGACCATATATCTGTAGATATTTCGGTAACCGTACTATCAATTTGTACCAAACTCCGTACGATTATTGTGCTTGCCACATAAAGGCAAAACGTTGAAAACTATTAAAATCGGACTAAAATTACTCCCACTTTTCATATAACGGTAAATTTCAGAAATTCTTGAAATTTCGATATTTCGAAATATAAGGACGCTAATTTACTCAGAATTGATACTAACAGAAATCCCTTGAAAAAAGTTACAATATTATAGAATTTTGGAAAGTGGGCCCACATATAACTATATAAATTTAAATATAACTGAACATACTATCGAAATTGTTAGAAATAGGGTTAAAACCACTCTTCTTACCATGTAACGGCAGTTTTCAGAAAGGTGAAAAACTATGTTTAATACTTGCGCCGGGTATTTTAAGTTCGGCTCCACCCGAACTTAGACTTTTTACTTGTTTTAGTATCATTTAATACTAAAGAAATTCATATACCTGAGCCAAGGTTTGTTCTATGGTAGTTAATTAACATTTTTGATGGCGATATTTTTCAATAGGTGGCTTTGCTCGTTTAGACATTTCAGTTTTAAAGCTATTTAAGTCCTCTTTCATTTGATACCAAACTTGTCTAATTTTGATAAGCGGTTTGTTTGTTTATTATCCGGAAGGACTTTTATTTCGGAATAAAAAATATTTGGCCAAGTGTAACTCGTAAAAAAGATAAATGTTATTGTCAGTCCCTTCAATATTCGCATTCGCAAGAGATCCGCATTGATTATTGCGAATGTAAATGTTAAAAATAATGCGGAAGCTCCGCGGTTGCGAATGCGAATATTCGCAACAACCCTGGTATGGACACATGCCCGCTACCTGTTCTTTTATGTTGCGCAACGCAACGAGGGGTTTTTTTTGGTCTCACCGATGAAAAATCCATTCTCCACGACGAAACATCCAATAACTTGCGGAGTGGAAACACCCAAAATTCACTAAGAAAGTTAGGTGATTTACGATGGGTTTCAATACCCGGGCAAGTTCCTGTAAAAAAAATCGCCGACCTAGTGACCGACGTGCAGAGCATGATAAAATTATGGAGAGAACACGGTGAGGAGTTGATAAGTTGCATACATCAACTCTAATGCTTAATATGGTAGGATGAACGTTTTCCTGATTACTAGAATTTAAGTGGAAATATTTTTTCAACATATATCCTGAATAACATACTAAAATAGTATGTACTGAAGTAGACAAAGCACAAAATAAATGTTCAGAAGATGGATTTCAGAATAAATAAAATTCTTAAAATTTTGGAAAATATAAAAATGTCTAAAATCTCAATAATTTTGTGTAGTTCAAAATATTCTCATTTTACCAAAATTTCTAGAATCTCCCAGATTTCGATGGTTTTTAAAATTTTGGAAATTATCCTGAAAATAAGAAATCTTAAGATATTTAATAATTTCGTAAGATTCAAAATTTTTAAATTTTTGTTATTTTCTAAACCTGCGAAAATATTGACTTTCAACTATGTAAAATAGTACAAATTCGAAAATACAACAAAAAAAGTAAAAATTGAAAATTAAGTAATTTGAAAATTTTGAAAATTCAGTGAATTCGAGGAACTGATAGGCATTTTTCACCCGTGTGTTATAATTATATGATACAAATATAAGAAAATATAAGAAAATCGCCGTCACGTGTGTTCACAGGGCGGCTTAATTCTTTTTTTCTACAAAAATGTATAATATTGTTTTAAAACAGGTACTCGTTCCAAAGGGGCTTAATGATAAAAAGATCAGTTTTAAATTCAATCTCTTAAAAGAAATTGGTTAAGTCCAATACCCAGAAAAAAGTTGATTTTGCCGTATAGTGTTATCGATATCGACAAAACCACTTATTAAACGTCGGCTTAATTATATAAGTTAAGAATAAGCTGCTTTTTTTGCGCGATGACACGACGAAATTTTGGAAAATTAAAATATTAGGATTGTGCTAAAAAATCTGATGCCGTAGATACGAAATAATATAAAATTATAGTTTAAAAAACTAAAACCTCGCTATTATAATTTCCATTCGTACTGTCATCAGGTATGTATGTATTTAACTTGAGAATAGAAATCGCTGCTAATCGCTAAAAGGGAGGTAAAAAAGGATTGTCAAACTATATAACTATATTGAAAAGCCTGTATTTATTTACAGCTGTTTTGCACAACAAATCTCGGCATGAATCCAAACTACTCGTATTAATTTAAATAATATTTCAACTTGTATGTTTGAAACTGAATTTCAATATTTAAGTTGTTGTTGTTTTGTGATTTAGGCAACAATTGCAAAAACACAACTTTGGTCTTATTTGTTGAGATATGTACATATGTACTTTTTAATGAATATGAGTGAAAATCTCTCAAGTGGGCCACCCAAAATTGGATGGTCAAGATTTTTTCGAACAAATCACTTTATTCGGTTTACAACCATAAAAAAGATATTATTTGAACAATTTTTCAAAATTCGAATTTTTACAAGATTTATTGTTATTAACTTTTTTTTTTGATGAATTCAGTAATTATTTATTATCCACTGATTCATAGCATGTATCTTGCTGATTTTTCCAGGATAATAGTTAATTAGGAACGCTTTAGCCTGATTGTTTCAATTTTTCAAATAATCATTATTTTGTATACAATTTTTAATTTTTTTTTTTAAATTTCATAAACAAATGGAAATACAATTTATTACTTCTCGATCAGATTTTTTAATCGTTTACATTGAATATCAATCCTTATTCTATAATACATTATTTAAAAGAAAAAAATTCTTTCGCTCCTGCCACGGGTGCTTTTGCTACCATGACGCGAGCCGCACGGACTCGCAGCAAGCGTGGTGCAACCAGAGAACGCAAAAAATGTAAATTTGGATATAAACATAAGCATAGATTATTTAGTANGGAACTGATAGGCATTTTTCACCCGTGTGTTATAATTATATGATACAAATATAAGAAAATATAAGAAAATCGCCGTCACGTGTGTTCACAGGGCGGCTTAATTCTTTTTTTCTACAAAAATGTATAATATTGTTTTAAAACAGGTACTCGTTCCAAAGGGGCTTAATGATAAAAAGATCAGTTTTAAATTCAATCTCTTAAAAGAAATTGGTTAAGTCCAATACCCAGAAAAAAGTTGATTTTGCCGTATAGTGTTATCGATATCGACAAAACCACTTATTAAACGTCGGCTTAATTATATAAGTTAAGAATAAGCTGCTTTTTTTGCGCGATGACACGACGAAATTTTGGAAAATTAAAATATTAGGATTGTGCTAAAAAATCTGATGCCGTAGATACGAAATAATATAAAATTATAGTTTAAAAAACTAAAACCTCGCTATTATAATTTCCATTCGTACTGTCATCAGGTATGTATGTATTTAACTTGAGAATAGAAATCGCTGCTAATCGCTAAAAGGGAGGTAAAAAAGGATTGTCAAACTATATAACTATATTGAAAAGCCTGTATTTATTTACAGCTGTTTTGCACAACAAATCTCGGCATGAATCCAAACTACTCGTATTAATTTAAATAATATTTCAACTTGTATGTTTGAAACTGAATTTCAATATTTAAGTTGTTGTTGTTTTGTGATTTAGGCAACAATTGCAAAAACACAACTTTGGTCTTATTTGTTGAGATATGTACATATGTACTTTTTAATGAATATGAGTGAAAATCTCTCAAGTGGGCCACCCAAAATTGGATGGTCAAGATTTTTTCGAACAAATCACTTTATTCGGTTTACAACCATAAAAAAGATATTATTTGAACAATTTTTCAAAATTCGAATTTTTACAAGATTTATTGTTATTAACTTTTTTTTTTGATGAATTCAGTAATTATTTATTATCCACTGATTCATAGCATGTATCTTGCTGATTTTTCCAGGATAATAGTTAATTAGGAACGCTTTAGCCTGATTGTTTCAATTTTTCAAATAATCATTATTTTGTATACAATTTTTAATTTTTTTTTTTAATTTTATAAACAAATGGAAATACAATTTATTACTTCTCGATCAGATTTTTTAATCGTTTACATTGAATATCAATCCTTATTCTATAATACATTATTTAAAAGAAAAAAATTCTTTCGCTCCTGCCACGGGTGCTTTTGCTACCATGACGCGAGCCGCACGGACTCGCAGCAAGCGTGGTGCAACCAGAGAACGCAAAAAATGTAAATTTGGATATAAACATAAGCATAGATTATTTAGTACACAATTTTTTAAAGTTGTATACATAAATATGTACATACATAACATGCATATTTATATATGTACGTATGTATGTATTTATGCATGTATTTTGTCTTTACAGAGAAAAATAAATAAAGCGGATAGATAGTAAGTATAATCGTTTGTGCCGCAGAAACAAAAAACAACTAAGCACTTTTTAACACCCCCAAAATAGTTTGCTACTTGCAGCAGTTATGCTGTATACCTGAACGAAATATAATCCTTGGTGAAAAAGTGTATTTATGGATTGTTGTTCAATGACATATGTACATATGTATATATGCATGTATATGTATATGTAGATATTGGAAAATTTTCGTAAACAAAGAATAAGGCCGGTCCACATAGCTATAACTTTGGCGATGAAAGTATGCTTTCTACAATGAAGCTTGGCAGAGAATGCTTTCGGCACTAAATTAACATATTAACGACAGATAAATTAATATTTCATATCAGTAATTGCATGAAAAATGATATTTCTTGCCCTCATTTGATTAAAAGGCAAAAATATTTCACATAATTTTATTTATTTGCAACAGCTGACGACCGACGCACGCGATCTTTCCGCTTTCTGTTGGCGTTAGCGTTGCCAAATTTTGGCTATGTGCACGGCTGCATTGAAACTCAACACCAAAGCTTATCTTTATTTATTTTTCTTTATTTATATTTCTTTATTTATTCTTCTCTGTAAAGACAAAATACATGCATAAATACATAAATACGAACATATAAAAATATGCATGTTATGTAAGTACATATTTATGTATACAACTTTAAAAAATTGTGTTCTAAATAATCTATGCTTATGTTTATCAATAAATTTTACTGTTTTTGCCTTCTCTTGTTGCATCAGGCTCGCTGCGAGTCCGCGCGGCACGCTTCATGAAGGCAAAAGCACCCGTGGCAGGAGCGAAAAAAAAATAATAACTAGCGACTCCGTCCAAGTTTCCGTGTTTTTTTATACCCGAGCGTACTTGTGCACAAGGGTATTATAACTTTCTTCACATAACGGTTGTTTGTAACAGGCAAAACGAATCGAGATAGATATAGACAAATGTATACATAAATGATCAGAATGAAAAGAGAAATCGATTAAGCGGTGACTGTCTGTCCGTCCGTCCGTNTTGTACGTGCATTTCTTTCGGGCGTAGGACGGATGGTATTGAAAATGGGTAAAATCGGACAATAACCACGCCTACCTCCCATATAACGGTAATTTTCAGAAATACGGAAACTGCGATATTTTAGTAACTACTGAAGATTATTCACTCAAAATTGATATTTACAATAATTTTAGACGAAAAATAAGAATATTATAAATTTTTGGAAAATGGGCGTAGCCACATGTTAATATCTTGGTAACCACTGAACCAATTCTTCCAAACTTGGCACAGTTCTTAGCCTTGCTACAGTATACCAAATGGCCGAAAATTTTTAAAATCGGACAATAACCACGTCCACATCCCATATAACGGTAATTTGGAGAATTCGAAATCTTCGATAAAACAGTAAATATTAAAGCTAATTTATTAAAACTTGATGCTTTCAAGAATTCTTTACCAAGAAATACGTTTTGGTTTAATTTTTGAAAATGGGCGTGCGCACCGCTCACTTATAGATCACATATATGTATCTCGGTATCCGTTCTACCAATTTGTACCAAACTTAGTATGGTTATTGTGCTTGCTACATAGAAGCAAAACGTTGAAAATTATTAAAATCGGACTTAAATTGAGGCCGCTTTTCATATAACGGTAAATTTCATAAATGCTTGAAATTTCAATATTTCGAAATTTAAGGACGCTANTGGTTATTGTGCTTGCTACATAGAAGCAAAACGTTGAAAATTATTAAAATCGGACTTAAATTGAGGCCGCTTTTCATATAACGGTAAATTTCATAAATGCTTGAAACTTAAATATTTCGAAATTTAAGGACGCTAATTTACTCAAAATTGATACACCCCGGTTTACCATGTAGCGGAGTTTCGGAAAGGTTTTGCGCCGGATATTTAATGTTTGGCTCCGCCCGAACTCAGACTTTCTTACTTGTTTCTTTTAAATAATCTATTATAGAATAAGGATTGATATTCAATGTAAACGATTAAAAAATCTGATCGAGAAGTAATAAATAGTATTTCCATTTGTTTATAAAATTAAAAAAAAAAAATTAAAAATTGTATACAAAATAATGATTATTTGAAAAATTGCAACAATCAGGCTAAAGCGTTCCTAATTAACTACTATCCTGGAAAAAATCAGCAAGATACATGCTATGAATCAGTGGATAATAAATAATTACTGAATTTATAAAAAAAAAAGTTAATAACAATATCTCTTGTAAAAATTCGAATTTTGCAAAATTGTTCAAATTATATTTTTTTTATGGTTGTAAACCGAATAAAGTGATTTGTTCGAAAAAATTTTGACCATCTAATTTTGGGTGGCCCACTTGAGAGATTTTCACTCTATAAATTTTTTGGATTTTAATAAACTAGGACTGAGTATTTCACGTTAAAGTAAAACGATGTTAACTTAAATTTAATTTTAGCAATTAATTAATTTCATTATACCCACAAACTTGTTATCCGCGATTATCCGATAAAGTTTGTATTTCAGTTTATTTCCCACTCCTCTTACATTTTAAACAACACAACCTTAGCTGCTGGAAAGTGCTGATTTTGATGAAATTATCTGTTTTCAGTCCTACTAAGAATTTTATTTTCTTCGAGTAATTCATTTGCATTTGACCTCGACCGAGACACATTTTTGTATTTTCGCTTTTAAATAGAGAAATTCATTACTTTTCCAATGGTTTCCTCATTTTTGTAAAAAGAGCCAGAAATATTGAACTTATAACGGAATTTTGTGGACCCAATTTGACTTTTTTATCGATATTTGCCACGCAATAGGGAAATTCTACATATACATTTTGGGCATTTTAACCTTTGTAGTTAGTTAAATATTTCAGCTTTTGCCTTTTTATTAAAAACTATCAGACCCGGCGAACTTCGTCCCGCCCAAAATAAATTTTTTGTACACGGTCAAAAATTTGGGTTTAATTTTTAAACCGCGTTGGACTACTGCCTTTTTTAATCTTTTATAGTCTACTTTTTAAACCAGTCAATAGTTTTAAGCAATTTTTAATATATTGTGGTTTAAATTTTAGTCCAAAAAGTTCGTGGTCTAAAAATCAAACCAAAATGTTTTAATTCTAGTTTCTAGGTTTCATATATAGAAAATTTGGTTTAAAATCTAAACCGAAATAGAAAATATTTGCACACAGCGAAATGTGTTGTTGATTCAAACTCAACATATTAAAGCACATTTACGTGTGTGGCTGTAGCTGAGTGTGCAAATCTGCTTGATACAATTGGTTGCTACTAAGGCTGTCCGGATTCAATCCCCATCAGACGGAGCATGAAATTTTATTTTTATTTTTTATTCTTAATTATGAAAATGTTTGGGTTTAAAATTTAAACCGAACTGTTTAAATTCTAAACCCAACATGTGTGCCCTCTTTTGTTTTAATTTAGAAGGTTTGTATTTGAAACTGAATTTATGTAGTTTGGTCATATATGTAGTCCACAAAGTTTAAAATTAAAACCGAAATTTTTAACCGTGTATTGAAACATTTTGGTCCAACATTTTCACCAAGAGTTCACGTTCATGATTTTTAGTGACGCATTTGTCTTCTAATATTACGGTTTGGTGGTTGTCAGAAGGCATATTTGCCGTCTTAAATAACTTAGCAAAACTGTACATGCATACAAAGATACGTAATAGTTTCAGTGCGTTCCCTTTTCAAATAACCCCAATTTTCTCTAAGAGCATGGAATTGATTTTATATATCTCTATACCATTTTCGAGTAATTTACCATGGGAGGTGCCACGTCCCTTTTTCCAATAGCCCCAACTTTTCTTCATGACCAGTCGCGTTTTATATATCTTGTACATACCAAGTTCCAGTACTCTTCCATGAACACATTCAGAGATATGCAGTATGAAAAATTCGATGTGTATGGGAAGTGCCACGCCTCCTTTTCCGATAACCACAATTTATCTCCATGAGTATGCGATTGCTTTCATATATCTCCATACCAAGTTCGAGACCTCTTCCATGAACATTTTCCGGGATATGCAGTATGAAAAATTCGGTTTGTATGGGAGGTGCCACGCCCCCTGCACCTAGCGGTATGAAATATACTTTACATCCGATTCTCATACCTACCATATATAACACAACAAATTTCATAAAGATCGGTCGAGCCGTTTAGGAACAGTTCGATTTTTATATGTATATTAGATAAGCACGATGCGAGAAGCATAGAAAAAATTTCGATGAAAAAAAAATATTTTTTCTCGGGTTCACAACTATCCTATCTTTTAAGTTGGAACCAACAATACACAGCCACAAAATTTCATTGAAATCGGTTAAGCGGTATCGGAGATTAGCGTAAACGAACACAGTGACACGGGATATTTATATATCAAGATACCCTACTATAAGCACCTACCATAGATACGTTTGCGTACCAAATTTCAATTTCATTTCACTTATGGTTTTAAATTATAGCTGATAAAATCCACGCCTATGGGATGTGCCACGCCCCCTTTTACAAACCCATTTATATATAAGGACCTAGCATTGATATATCTGCATACTAAATTTCAAGTTCGTGGGACTTATAGTTCCGAAGTTATTGCTGATAAAAAATTCCATGCCTATAGGATGTGCCATGCACTCTTTTCCAAACTCATTTATATATACCCTAATATAAGTACCTACCATTAAAATGGCTGCGTACGAAATTTCAAGTTCAAGCGACTTATAGCTCCGGAGTTACAACTGATAAAACATTCCAGGTCCATGGGACGTGCCTAGGGTGGCCAGATATTATAGGGACATAATCAATACAGTTGGGATCAAAAATCAGTACAGAGCCACAAAAATCAGCTCAGTTTTAAGCGAGTTTTTTTTATTAACAATATAACAACCAAATAACAGCGCATTAATTAGAAAAAATAACTAATAGACTTTTAAATACGTATAGTATTATCAATACAAAAATTCATTACTTTAAAACAAATCAATGGTATTACGTATGTACATATGTACAGCTGTACTCAGGAAAATAGTAGTAAAATGTATTGACAGGTTTTGAAAATTTTTTCTTTCCTTACTTAATTAAATTTTTTTATAAAAATATAGTTAATTCTATAACAAAAGACATGTTAGTTGAAGTCTCCAACTTTCTAGAAAATTTATAAGAATTGAGAAAATAAAAAAAATTTGTAGCCCATTCAGTTTCAGTAGAAGACGAGCTCGAGTCAGAATCTGTTTGCATATTTTAAGCTACAAACTTAAAACATATTTAGTTGGTGTGCTTATTAAATACAACATTCACATTAAAATGTTGACTAAAAGGTATATTACCGAATTATCGCTAAACGAATTTTCGAGTACGAATGAAATTTAATAGTGTTAAATGTGTATGTGCAAGTAAAATTACAGGTGGTCGAACATCAAAGTAAAGCTACATATATCATATCCAAGAGTCGGTAGTTTGCACCTTTTCCAAATTTTTAGAACATACATTGCACCGTAGCAGTAGTCGTCTTAAGTTTGAAATACTGACAGCCGATTTCTCAGTGGATGTTTAATTATAATCGAAAGATTATCTCTTATTGTCATCTTCTCAGTGTACTTAATATATGATGAACTCACCACCACCTTTCATAAGATTTATTAATGGCGAAACCAGCTTTTTCTGTAAATCCTGTAAAATATGCAAATCGTGAAATGGCGTTGGGTTGAATCCAAACAGTTTGTTATTTTGCGAAATCCTAGGAAACGAAACAATTGCAAGCTGACACCTTTTGAATAATGGTTTAAATTTAATTAATGCTTTCAATCTGCTCACTCGTATGAGTTGTCAAAAACCATTGTTTTGAACATGTCAATTACACGAATTTACAAAAGTATTAAATGTAAAAATCAGTACAAAATCAGTACAAACTCAAAAAAATCAGTACAAACTCAAAAAATCAGTAGATTTTGTGTACTGATTTCGGGCTCTTAAAAATCAGTACAATAGAAAAAAATCAGCACACGTACTGATTAAATCAGCGCATCTGGCCACCCTAGATGTGCCGCTCCCCCTTTTAAAAACTCACTTATATATAGCCTTACTATAAGCACCTACTATAAATACGTCTGCGTACCAAATTTCAATTTCACGTGACATATGATTCCGAATTTTCCACGCATATGGGATGTTCCACTCAGTTATATATGCCTTACTTAAAGCGCCTACCGTAGATATGCCTGCACACCAAATTTCAAGTTCTTGGGCCTTATGGTTCCCAAGTTATAGTTGATAAAAGAGTCCACGCGTATGCGATGTGCCACGCCCCTTTTTACAAACTCATGTATATATAGCCTACTGTAAGCACCTACCGCATACCTAATTTCAATTTCATGTGACTGATGGTTGTGAAATTATAGCTGATAAAAATTTCCACGCCTATGGAATGTTCCACGCCCCCTTTTACAAACCCCTTTATATATACTTTACTGTAAGCACCTACCATAGTTATGTCTGCATACCAAATTTCAAGTTCATGTGGCTTATAGTTCCGGAGTTATAGCTGATAAAATATTCCTATGGGATGTGCCACGCCCACTTTTACAACCTCATTCATATATACCCTACTATAAGCACCTACCATATGTATGACTGAATAACAAATTTCAAGTTCATATGACTTATAGTTTCGGCTCTATAGCTGATAAAATATTCCACGCCTATTGGATGTGCCACGCCCATTTCTACAAACTCATTTATTTATACCATACTATAAGCACCTACCATATATATGACTGTATACCAAATTTCAAGTTCATGTGACTTATGGTTCCGAAGTTATGATTGATAACAAATTTCACGCCTATGGGATGTGCCACGTCCACTTTTACAAAGTCATTTATATATACTCAACTGTAAGCACCTACCATATATACGACTGCATACCAAATTTCAAGTTCATGTGACTTATAGTTTCGAAGTTATGGCTGATTAAAAATTTCACGCCTATGGGAGGTGCCACTCCCCCTTGTCCAATCCCAATTTTTTTACCCTATTATAGGCCCAGGGGTTATGGCAATACTCTGTCAAAATTTTGTTCGATTCTGTCCATCCGTTTAGGCTGCAACCTGGCACATACATACATACATACATACTTCCACAAATATATAGTATCCTTCTCTTAGCGTAAAATAATTTTTGAGGATGTCTCGGCCACAGGGCCACCTATCGTGTAAGTTTCAAGTCCAAATATTTCTTTTAAATTGACTAAATTGTTTTCTAAATATGAGCCAAATCAGCAAGTAAGTGCAATTTTTTTTTAGTCGAAATATTTCCCTTCAAGGTGCTGAAATATGTTCCAAATATGAACAAAATCGGTCCAGCCGTTTAGTAGTTTAGTGACATTCAATATACGGAAAACTCTATGAAATTGTGAAATCGTGACGTCTCAGCTTTTTTCATTTTTCGGCAACAACAACAAAAAATTTAAAAGGTTTTTAAATCAAAGAACCTTCCACACAGAAGGTTCAAAAATGTGCTTTTTACAGAATTGAAATCGGTTCAACCGTTTGGTCAGGCATCGCCGTCATACGAAAGACATTTCATTTTTATATATATAGATTAAAGTTATATAATAGGTTGGCGTGACAGTACCTCTAAGTGACACAATTTTGTAAAAAGCTTCCCCTATCTTATACCGTACCTTGTACAAAATTTCATTAATCTATCTTCAATAGTTTTCGAATTAGAGAATTAAAAGTAGTTAGATGGGCAACATTTTACAATGTGCATCCGTCCGTCCGTGAACACGATAACTCGAACAAAAATTACGTTATCTCAACGAAATTTTGTATGTAGGGTGCCCTTTATCCAAGGTAGGTTGGTGAATAGGCGAAATCGGACTGTAACCATACCCACTTCCCATATAACGATAAATATTGGATCTAAATTATTGATTGATTGTGATGACAAGCTGTACCTCTGTGGCCGCCTTGCCTACGGTCTAGCTAAGAAATCTGTTGAAAATCTTTGAAATCGGGCAATAACCACGCCCACCTACCATACAACGGTAATTTACCGAAACACGAAAACTGCGATAAAAGAGTATCTACTGAAGCTAATTCACAAATTAGATTATTATAAATTTTAAAACCACGAATTTATGACCACAAATCTATCAAACTCGGTGCGCTTAGAAGGACTCTAATTTACTCCAAGTTAATAGCTACAACAATCCGTGAATAATAAATAAAACTGCTATAGACTTTTAGGAATTGGGCTTGGCACCGCCCCTTTATGACTACAAAGTGTATCTCGGCAACCACTTTATAGATGTCTTCCAAATTTCGTCCAATTGTATCATTAAGTCGTAACTCAGCATATTATCGAAAATGTTCGAAGTCGGGGAAAACACCTGCTTATCATGCAAAGGTAGTTTAGAGAAAATTGAAACGACGACATTGATACCTGCGCCGGGTATATAAAGTTCGGTTTCGCCCGAACTTATACTTATACTTCTTTACTTCTTTTTGTTACCGTATAACTTTGGACCACATCAAACGATTTGGTCCCATAATAATTTTGTTTAGATACGATCATTGGATTATGAAGAACGTAACTCATAAATTTGTATATCAGAATAAGAGTCGGTTATGTTTTTTGCTTAAAATTTACTTATTTGCTTATAAATTACTTGTTTTTTTTTCAAATTATTTACGAATTGTTAGCTAATTCATAGCCTTTGAATAAATCTGGATATTAAACCGTTATAAAAAATTTATGTACGCTTTAAAAATTACAATAATAGTTTGGTCAGATCGCCGCTTTCTGTTTTTTTTTGTAAGAATTATTTTTATTTCGATTTAAATCGATTCAAACATTGATTTATTTTATTTCGATCTGGCATCTCTACTTTGGAGCCAGTTTTATAAAAAATTAGCTTTTAAGACTGTGCATTATATTACATGTGATTTCAGTCACTGTATAATATATTTTTACTAATTGAGTCAGAATTTCTGAAACGGGCCACTTGAATTATGTGATATTTTATTTTGATAGCCATTGGTAATACAAACAAATGCGTAACTTTGCTTTTACAAAAAAAAAATATTTTCTTATATATCGACAAGTGTGTTTTTTTTGTCCTTTTTACTTGAAAATTCAATAACAGACGAACTAATTGACCGATTTTGACAATTCAACCGTCATTTTCATTATTATTAAAAAATCTTCAGGAAAATATTTTTTTTATTTAAAAATATTTTTTAAGGGTAAATTTTTATAAAATTGTTGGTAAAAATATAAAAATAATAGTCTTCTCCATCACTTTGTCACACAGAAAAAAAACCGTATATGCAAAATTTTAGTTTCTAAATTATTCTGTTGACAAAAAAAAAATGGATCGCAACGTGGAAAACCGTTATTTTTAGTTGAAGGCTGTCGCGCAATGCAACGAGCGTGTTCGGACTTATTTTGGTCAAGTGCGTCTGAAAGCAGCGTGCCCTCATCGGTTTATTTGTTTTCATGTGACCGAGTTAAAAATAAACAGAGGTAGATTTCAGTAAAAAAAATATAATATTTCAATTCATTTACCGAACAAATATTTATAACATTGAGAAAACAAAGGAACTCATTTGTTGCATTTACAGTGACGAATAAACGTATTGGCATTCTTAGAAATTTTCTGACTAGAAAGTTGCAAATTAGTATGCAAATTTAATTGAATTTTCCTGAGTTTTGCACAAAGTTTAGAGAATATGAAAAACAATGAAAAACTTTACATATATTGCAAAAAATTCTCTGTGTCAATACAAAAAAAAAAAAAAACAAATCAAATTTCATCAATATGATGTATTTGCAAAAGAAAACTGGCATCAAGCATCACTGGAATTCTTCGCGACGTCGCACGGTAAAGAGGCATGTGACGGAATAGGTGGAACAGTCAAAAGAAATGCTTATCGAGCAAGTTTACAGCGACCGGTGCACTCGCAAACCACGACGCCAAAACATTTGTTTGACTGCGCCACCAATTTTTTCAAGAACATATCCTTTTACTTTTGCACCATGGCTGAGTACGAAATGGCACAAGAATGTCTGAAGCCTCGATTTTCGAAAGCGCTTCTGCTTCCGAGGACTCGAAAATACCATTCTTTTGAACCAGCAAAAGAAGTGAACCACATTATTTGTGAAATAATTTCTAGTGCAGAAAAGGGTGTTTTGTGCAAGATCGAGGACTGACTATTTTGCTATTTAGTCGAAAATTCACAGAAATATAAGATATACACAGATTAACGAACAAAAGTATTGACACAGAGAATTTTTGTCAATATATGAAAAGTTTTTCATTGTATTTTATTTTCTCTAAACTTTGTGCAAAACTCAGGAAAATTCAATAAATTTGCATACTACATAATTTGCAACTTTCTAGTCAGAAAAATTCTAAGAATGCCAATACGTTTGCTCGTCACTGTATGTGTATATTTATTTTATCTTTAAATACAACAAATGAGTTCCTTTGTTTTCTCAATGTTATATATATTTGTTCAATAAATGAATTGAAAAATTATAATTTTTTACTAAAATCTACCTCTGTTTATTTTTAACTCTGTCGTATGAAAACAAATAAACCGGTGAGGGCACGCTGCTTTTAGACGCACTTGACCAAAATAAGTCCGAACGCGCTTGTTGCATTGCGCGACAGCCTTCAACTAAAAATAAGGGCTTTGCACGTTACAATCCATTTTTTTGCCAACAGAATATTTTAGAGAGTAAAATTTTGCATATATGGTTTTTTTTCTGTGTCACAAAGTGATGGAGAAGACTATTATTTTTATATTTTTACCAACAATTTTATAAAAATTTACCCTTAAAAATTATTTTGAAATAAATAAAAAACATGTTCCTGAAGATTTTTTAATAACAATGAAAATGACGGTTGAATTGTCAAAATCGGCCAATTAGTGCGTCTGTTATTGAATTTTCAAATAAAAAGGACAAAAAAAAAACATTTATCGATATATAAGAAAATATTTTTTTTTGTAAAAGCAAAAAAAAAGGAAAAACACATTTGTTTGTCTTGCCAATGGCTATCAAAAATACCACTACTGATTGGAAATAAAATATCACATAATTCAAGTGGCCCGTTTCAGAAATTCTGACTCAATTATTAGAGAAAATATGCAAAGTATGTACTGGTTTTTTTACAATTCCACCCGCAAAGGTATACGTTTATGTAAATTACTGGAGAAACATCGATAGGACATCTATGATTCGCTTTTGTTCACAAACACCGATTGTTTCCCAGCTCTATTTTCTATGTATTTTGTATTTTATGTGCGCTTTATAAGGAAAGATGAGGCTAACTAAAACAAACCGATTTATTTAATTTTAAAGTAAACCATTGGCTTCGCTTATCGAACGGTCGGTTTCGGCTTCGGCAGAATATGACATTTCACATATGCCGCAAAAATAAATGCACGGTTCCCCCAATATCACTTTCCAGCAACATAATCCCTCACACCAATAAACTAAAAATATTAGGCATTACCTTTGATAAACGGTTAACTTTTAAAGAACATTGTGAACATGTAAGGTCTAGCTTAATATCTAGATTAAGTATAATCAAATATATTTTCTCAAAACACTGTCTAGTACATATAAGAAGATTATTCAGTATCACTAGATCCCTAATCTTATCTAAAATGGACTTCGGACTGGTTATTTACGGACACTACGCCAACACCCATATAAAACGCCTAGAAGCATCTTACCATGTAGCAGTCAGGAGGAGCATTAGGGCCTTCCGCACTTCCTCTGTAAACATCATCTTAGCGGAAGCTGGTTTACCGACTATTTTGGAAAGGGTAACAAATAATACAATGACACAAACATGCTTTTGTTTAAATACATTAACTCTTGTGTACAAGAAACAAACAAAACTAGCCGTGAATCAACGATTTCCCGCATCCTTAAAGAAGCCAATAAACTCAATATCATCTCCTGGCCAATTCTTATAGAACCCACAACGTTTACATCATGGGTCAATCCAAACCAGTGGCGGACACAGGTAGGGGAAATTGAGTTTGAAATTTTAGCTGTGTGTTAAGCTCGGAGTATTATGTTATTTAAGTAGGCCTATCAGTTTTTCGAATTCACTGAATTTTCAAAATTTTGAAATTATGCACTTAATTTTCAATTTCTACTTTTTTTGTTATATTTTCAAATTTGTATTATTTTACACAGTTGAAAGTCACAGCAAGTTTTAATATTTTCGCAGGTTCAGAAAACAACGAAAATTCCAAAATTTTGAATTTTATAATGTTATTAAACTTCTTTTGATTTCTTATTTTTAGGATAACTTCCAAAATTTCAAAAACTATCGAGATCCGGGAGATTTTAGAAATTTTGGTAAAATTTTCTATATTTTCCAAAATTTTGGGAATTTTATTTAGCCTAAAATCCATCCTCCTAAAATGTAAAAATATGAGACATCACAAATTGTCGAAAAATTCTTATGTTCATGTACTTCTGTGTAAAAAATAGAAAATTCTTAGAATTCTAAAAGATATCAACATTTTTGAAAAATTCCAGAATTGTTCCACTTTTCTGGACTTTTCAAAATTTTGTATTGATATAACAAAGTTTGAGAATTTTAAATTTTTTTTAAATTTTGAAAACATCAACGTCCACAAATTTTTTTAATCTTCAAGAATTACGAAAATTTTTTAAATTTTCAAAAACGACGAAATATGAAAATGTTTTCAACATTCGAAAACTTTTAATTTCGTTTGATCAATTTTGTATATGCGCCATTTTACTTAGAAAAAATTTGTTAGAATTCCTACAATTCTCAAAATTTTTGAAAAATAAAAAATTTCTAGAAATCTGGTATTCATCATTATATTGAATTATTGGGGTTTACTAAAATTTCTCAAATTCACAAAGTTTTGAAAGTTAAGAAAATTTTTGAATTCCACTCAAGTTATTAAAAAGGGGAAACTTCAAGAAAGTAAAAACTAACAAACCTCTAAAAATTTTAAACTGCGGTGATTTTTCAATTTATGTACACGATATATGTTGAAAAGATTGGGAGATAATTTTCACCGGCGAATAAAAACCGACACCTGCACATCGTTTGCTGAGACAAACGAACAAGGTGCTACTATAACCGCCGGAATTCTGCCAAGTTACTGCTAAATATTTACAGCTGCTTTGCTCGAAGCGGTAATATTTGCCTCCCAGAAAACCAGCAAACTCTTAATTTTTAGTGACATCAAATCTTCAATCGAAGCCATCTTAAACCCCACAAATATAATTTCACAGCACAGAGGCACAATAAAAATTATGTGGGTTCCCGGACATGCCGGGATCAGTGGATATGAAAGAGCTGATAGGACAGCAAAAGAGGCTAACTATGAGGAACAACTATGCTACTTGCGAAGATATACAAAATTTGGCTAGACAATATGTGGCATATAACCCGGTCTCGAATAGTCTAATACGATATCATATTACTCGTCAGGTAAAAACACATTTTTCGGATTATGACATACGTGAATGGACTTTTGCCCCCATGATCGGATGTTACGATTCGAGCCCTGGTAATTCCTTCCGGAAGAAATATTAGCTATTTTCCATACCTATCATGTTCGTCTAAGAATTGGGCACACACCGATGACACATTCACACATACATTTCATACATTTTTCAGTTTATAAATCTTTTTTAAAGCTATTTTATTTTTTATGAATAAGGCCATAAAAATATAAGTTTCATTAGGCTCCTCTTTTTAGACCAATAGCCGAAGGCCTCTGCAGCCATTGTTTTAGTTTATAAGCGGATGATACAGGTAAAACGTACGTATTCAAAATAAATTGTAAAACAAAATTTTTTGAAATAATTTGGCTTCATACAAAATTAAAAATACAGTATTTTTATGCATGTCTTTAAAACGTAACATTCACAAAATAAAAATGAACATTATATCACATACACTGTAGGTCCCTCCGATTTGTGTGATAACATCAAGGCGCACGCCACAAATCGGAGGAGAAGCTCGGCCAAACACTAACATATGTGTAAGCGCCAATCTATTATTATTATTATTATATCACATTGGGTCTTTTGGCTGAGGAGAACATTTGAAATTAAAAAAGTTACGCCCAAAACTAGTATTTTGAAAACTAAAATGAAACATTTTAGGATATTATTCCTAAAAATTGTAGTGCTACAAAATTTCCAGCAAAGTAAAATGAAACTTTTTTAAAGTAAAAACCAAAACTTTGTTTCATTCAATTAAACATGAGAAAGGTTTAAAAACAAAACGTCTTGTATCAGAATTTTCAAAGCTACTCATGAAATTGAAAAACTATTCATATATTTGCATCATTTGTGGGAAAAATTTTGTGCAGATGCTTCAGGCTACATGCTTCTTCAGCAAAAGGGCGCAGAGGTATATGATGATACGATACGATGCACTTTTTATTAGAAATATCTTTGGTAATAGTTGCTTACAAAAACAAATTCTAATATATTCTTTAATTAAAATTTTTAATTTCTCTATTATATATTACAGGTAGCGTAAATCCAAATTAGCCGGCATTCCTGGAGGAAAAGTCACAGCATATATATGCATGTACTAGGGTGGTCAGATATTATAGGGACATAATCAGTACAGTTGGCATCTAAAATCAGTACAGAGCCATAAAAATCAGCTCATTTTTAAGCGTATTTTTTATTATTAACAATATAACAACCAAATACCAGCGCATTAATTTAAAAAAATAACTAATAGACTTTTAAATACGTATAGTATTATCAATACAAAAATTCATTACTTTAAAAAAAATCAATGGTATTACGTATGTAAATATGTACAGCTGTGCTCGGAAAATAGTAGTAAAATGTATTGACAGGTTTTGAAAATTTTTTCTTTCCTTACTTAATTTAATTTGTTATAAAAATATAGTTAATTCTATAACAAAAGACATGTGAGGTGAAGTCTCAAACTTTCTAGAAAATTTATAAGAATTGAGAAAATAAAAAAAATTTGTAGCCCATTCAGTTTCAGTAGAAGACGAGCTCGAGTCAGAACCTGTTTGCATACTTTAAGCTACAAATTTAAAACTAATTTAGTTGGTGTGCTTATAAAATACAACATTCACATTCAAAGCTACATATTGTAACGAACCCGGTTTATCCGGTCTATAGCTGGGCTGTGGCTCAGTCGGATGTTGGGTTCCCTTATCCAAACGTTAAAATAAATACGCGAATGATTCTTATAGTGACGCTTCTTTATTTCGCTATTTAGTTGGCACGTTTGCACGTCACACCAATATAACGTATTTCCTTGGCGGCGTTTCCACGTCACACCATATAAGTACTACTTGGCAGCGTTTTCACGTCACACCAATATAACGTATTGCTTTGGCAGCGTTTTCACGTCACACCACACATACTTAGTCTTCACAATCGTTGCTTAGCCGTTCCAATCTGCGTTTGCACGATCGACTGGAGTATACGACTACTCTACCAGAAGTGATCTCAAATTACATTTGCTGCTCTATTTATACTGTCCTGCACGCAGGCAGAGAGTTATCATAACAACATTGTTGCTAATATTTTCTTTACTTCCGTTTACTTGTGCATACCTAAGTACGTATGTATGTACTTCAAATTTCAATATAAATATGTACATATGTATTTCGATCTCACGTATTTGTGTAATTAAAAATTCATTTAATATGTATATTCACTTATAATAATTATAAAAATTCAACAATAAGTATATATATGTATATAAAAATGAAATTCAAATTGTGGAGGCCCTTAGTGATGGACTTGGGGTCTTCACACCCCCCCTTTACTTCCCTCTGGAAGCGTGATCGTCACCATCCCCGCGCCTATGATACGCACGCGGTACACCATTGTACCCACCGCATGCCTGAAGGTCTGGCGTCTATTTTGTTGTCGCTGCAACCGCTCTTGGATGACCCTTACCAGTTCCCTTGGTAGCGGGTTTGTGCCGCTAAAATTTCGCCAGTCATCTTGTGTTGCTGCTGGCTGCGCTGCATCTTCTTGCAACCATCTCTCGATCTCCTGAATCATCATCGGGTCTGCTGGTCCTGTGTTTGTGCTGGCCAACTCCTCAAACAACTGCTCCAACCCGCGGTCTTCCTCCACCAACAGGGTGAGCGCATTCTACTCTTCGCTTCCTTCATCGTAATTTCTGGTGTCAGCTGCCACTGTCGCCGCCGTTACTTCGTACAATGCCTGCGCAGGTGGTGGCTACGATTCGGTGTTGTGTGACGCGTCGTTAAAAATTCGCATCGTCATTGTGATGCGCCGGACATACTCTATGTAACCCTCACCTGGGCGTTGGCAGTCCTCCTGTTCGATGCCCATTTCGCCCCTGCGTGGCTCGTCATAGCTGTCATCGGATACCTCGATCGGCGTGGGCGCCCTTATCATCTCGCCTAGATGCCACTCGTAGTCATCGTCGTTGCTATCGCCGTATACTTCTGCTGACGTAAATGTTCCGCTACCCGCCTCGCTGCTTGCTACTAAACTCCGAGTCGTGTAGTCGCTTGGGTTCCATGATGCAGGACTCCAGCGCCCCTCATCACTCGCACCGCTGTTTGGGCTTTCGTGCACGTATATCTCTGTGCTGGCCTGACTTGCGTTGTCTTCAACGCCTTCTCCTCCACCAACGCCAGTATGCTGCCTGATTTCCGCCTCAGTCAGGCGGCGCAAACGCACTTTCAAAGTGGCGTCCTTTACGCCCATCGCCTTGAAAATTTCTCCAGTTGCCCGTGTATCTATCGCTGCAGTCACTATTTGAGTAGCGGGTCCTTTTGTTATGTCTTTTTATATTAAACATTTGGGAGATAGTTGCCTTTGCGCGGCAAACTGTATATTTCCAAATTATTTGCATTTTGTTATTCTTTGGTTTATATTATTTTAGTTTGTTATTGTTTTATTCAGCTGTTGTGTTGTAATGTTGCCCACTCTCCCAAAAGGGGGATTTTTGCAGGGATCGATATTTCAATATCGGAATAGTGTTGCCAGCCTGAAAAATGATGTATCCGTTTTACGATATTAATTATTATTATTATATTTTTTTTTATTATTATTATATTTGCTGATATTATTCTGTGTATTAATGCTTTTTATATATATTAATAATTATATTGCCTATGTTATGTTTGTGTTTATATATGTTATGGTTATATTTTAGGTTTATTAATGATATTCAAAATTTTTGTTTGTTTATTTCCATTGGCATGAATTATCTCCTTTTTTCATAGTATTCTCGTGCTATATTTTCCAAAATTTTGGGAATTTTATTTATCCTAAAATCCATACTAAAATGTAAAAATATGAAACATCACAAATTGTCGAAAAATTCTTATGTTCATGTACTTCTGTGTAAAAAATAGAAAATTCTTAAAATTCTAAAAGAAATCAACATTTTTGAAAAATTCCAGAATTGTTCCACTTTTCTGGACTTTTCAAAATTTCGTATTGATATAACAAAGTTTGAGAATTTTAAATTTTGAAAACATCAACGTCCACAAATTTTTTTAATCTTCAAGAATTACGAAAATTTTTTAAATTTTCAAAAAACGACGAAATATGAAAATATTTTCAACATTCGAAAACTTTTAATTCCGTTTGATCAATTTTGTATATGCGAGATTTTACTTAGACAAAATTTGTTAGAATTCCTACAATTCTCAAAATTTTTGAAAAATAAAAAATTTCTAGAAATCTGGTATTCATCATTATATTGAATTATTGGGGTTTACTAAAATTTCTCAAATTCACAAAGTTTTGAAAGTTAAGAAAATTTTTGAATTCCACTCAAGTTATTAAAAAGGGGAAACTTCAAGAAAGTAAAAACTAACAAACCTCTAAAAATTTTAAACTGCGGTGATTTTTCAATTTATGTACACGATATATGTTGAAAAGATTGGGAGATAATTTTCACCGGCGAATAAAAACCGACACCTGCACATCGTTTGCTGAGACAAACGAACAAGGTGCTACTATAACCGCCGGAATTCTGCCAAGTTACTGCTAAATATTTACAGCTGCTTTGCTCGAAGCGGTAATATTTGCCTCCCAGAAAACCAGCAAACTCTTAATTTTTAGTGACATCAAATCTTCAATCGAAGCCATCTTAAACCGCGCAAATATAATTTCACAGCACGGAGGCACAATAAAAACTATGTGGGTTCCCGGACATGCCGGGATCAGTGGATATGAAAAAGCTGATAGGACAGCAAAAGAGGCTAACTATGAGGAACAACTATGCTACTTGCGAAGATATACAAAATTTGGCTAGACAATATGTGGCATATAACCCGGTCTCGAATAGTCTAATACGATATCATATTACTCGTCAGGTAAAAACACATTTTTCGGATTATGACATACGTGAATGGACTTTTGCCCCGTGGTCGGATGTTACGATTCGAGCCCTGGTAATTCCTTCCGGAAGAAATATTAGCTATTTTCCATACCTATCATGTTCGTCTAAGAACTGGGCACACACCGATGACACATTCACACATACATTTCATACATTTTTCAGTTTATAAATCTTTTTTAAAGCTATTTTATTTTTTATGAATAAGGCCATAAAAATATAAGTTTCATTAGGCTCCTCTTTTTAGACCAATAGCCGAAGGCCTCTGCAGCCATTGCTTTAGTTTATAAGCGGATGATACAGGTAAAACGTACGTATTCAAAATAAACTGTAAAAGAAAATTTTTTGAAATAATTTGGCTTCATACAAAATTAAAAATACAGTATTTTTATGCATGTCTTTAAAACGTAACATTCACAAAATAAAAATGAACATTATATCACATACACTGTAGGTCCCTCCGATTTGTGTGATAACATCAAGGCGCACGCCACAAATCGGAGGAGAAGCTCGGCCAAACACTAACATATGTGTAAGCGCCAATCTATTATTATTATTATTATACACATTGGGTCTTTTGGCTGAGGAGAACATTTGAAATTAAAAATGTTACGCCCAAAACTAGTATTTTGAAAACTAAAATGAAACATTTTAGGATATTATTCCTAAAAATTGTAGTGCGACAAAATTTCCAGCAAAGTAAAATGAAACTTTTTTAAAGTAAAAACCAAAACTTTGTTTCATTCAGTTAAACATGAGAAAGGTTTAAAAACAAAACGTCTTGTATCAGAATTTTCAAAGCTACTCATGAAATTGAAAAACTATTCATATATTTGCATCATTTGTGGGAAAAATTTTGTGCAGATGCTTCGTTATGTCACTACATGGTTGGGCAAGACGAGGCGGCATGCAAGCATGCTTGCAGGCCCAAACTAGCTCGACGGTCGGGGGAGGTCCTTGCTACCTGCCTTACCTTCTAGCAACATGAACAAAATTTGAGTCATGCCTTTTTTTTTATTACAAACAAACGAAATAAAAAAAAGGAGAAAGAGTGTGAAAGAAACGAGGAAAATTTCAAAGAAATATGATAAACGAAAGGACCGGTCCAGTCCGGTCAGGTGGAGTCGTCCCACCACTTCTACGTGAACTCCACGAAGCCTTGGGCACCGCTGCGACTCCTCTTCTTTAGCAGCGCCCCCTAAACCTGACAGTCAGTATGTCAATTAGCGGTCAGCCAATGTCCCCTCGGTGTCATTGTCATGCGTCCATACCCCGCGTCCCCTCTGTTGCACTAGCGCAACACCCACACCAAACTAACAACAAATTTAGCCCTCCATACGCTCTTATGTGTCCTTCACCTAGTAAGATATAACAATTGCGAATTCATTTACATATATGCACTTGGAAGTGTATTATTTCTTTTCCTTTATTTCTAATATTACTAAACTAACAATTCGTACTTACTCTTACTTAATTACACCTATATTAAATATAAGCGCTTTCCGCAAACTAACCATATAACAAAGGAAATAAAATGCAAACCTATTACCAAATAATCCATAAAGAAAAAAAANCGCTTTCCGCAAACTAACCATATAACAAAGGAAATAAAATGCAAACCTATTACCAAATAATCCAAAAAGAAAAAAAAACCTTCTCTAATTCAAACTCCTATTCATGCTTCTTCCAAACTCTTATACAATAAAAAAAAACAATGTTATGAAAACAAAAAAATAATAAATATTAAATATTAAATATAAAAATAAAACATGTGTACCCTAATGTTAGCTTCC
>NW_016157403.1:306483-320592 GCF_001687245.7 Rhagoletis zephyria | reverse complement strand
TTTATAGTTCGTTCTTTACCAACATCCGTATAAATACAAGTTTAAAGGCGGTGTGNTAATCCCGCCGGAAAACCGCACTTTTTTTGTACATTGTACAGTAGTCGAAAAAATTATAGCCGCACCAAACTTTCACAAGTTATAAAATATTATATTTGTTGTTATTTAATTTTGGTTAGTTTTTTATAGTTCGTTCTTTACCAACATCCGTATAAATACAAGTTTAAAGGCGGTGTGACACGATTGGATATTTGCCAAAATTTGGTGCAAATCGTATCCCAATTGTGTGAATACCCAAATGTTTTTCTTTATCCCAATCACGAAAATTAGTTTGTTGAAATTTTTCAATAGAACATCGCTGTATTGTACCAATCTTTTGACCACAAAAAAAAATTCCCATTTTTTTATTTTGTTCCAATAGCCCAATATAAAAATACACCAATCTGTACAAATGTAACAATCGAGTGCCACTGCCTTTAAAATTTATGAAATTTAAAAAAAGATTCAACAAATTTTCGTTAAAATTTCGAGTTTTTTAATTAGATTCTGAGTATGTATTCTACTGGAATTCAATGGGCAACAAATTGAATTCTAGTAGAATAAAGTATAAGTTTCAAATGGCTCGAAATTTATACGAAGATTTGAGTACTACACTTGCAAAGTGCACTATGTAAAATTTTTTCGATTTTTAGTTTTTGGTGGATTACGTACCAGTATTTAAAGTAGGTTCATGTCCACTAACAACACAGTGCAAAATCATTTTATATTCTGAAATAATAGCATAAAATGTTAACTCTTCTTCCAAAAGTCGCTATCATACTTATTTATAAACTTTCAAAAGTGTCCATCTTCTGATGAACCTAGAAAACTGCTTTAGGTCTTGTAGACTGTTAATGTTATCTTATGTCATGGGATGTTATGTTATAATTTTTTAAGGCTCTTATTTATCCAAATTTTCATGTAATAATAAAAAAGATTATATTTCTATCTATCTAATGTTACTTGTTGTCGTAGTCGTTTTTTCAATTTATGGCTTTCTATTATAAAATCACATAACGCTGTTTGCAAGTGGACTACTCATTTGTTAATTTTTTTTTTTAATATTGCACAAATTTGGAAACTTAGATTTACACGGGTCTTGTTAAAGAACAAACTATATTTTTCTAAAAAAATAACCAAAATTAAATATCTTTAATTGGACATGCACATTGTACATAAAGGAAGTACATAACAAAATAAAAAAATATATATTTGTATAGTTAAAAAATAAAATAATCAAAACCATTTGGATTGATACCCATATGTTATAACCCATATAACTTTTTAAATAATTTTAATATTTTGAATTTAATTTCTATTATGTGGCAAACCCGTTTTGAAAAATAAAACCGTATTGCACTTCTACATACCAATCTCGTCAATTCTCGGTGCAGATATGGTGACGGTGGGTTAAATATTTTACGTAAACATCTCCGAACTCGATTATTTGCATTTGATTTTCTAACATCTGGCAATCCTTTTCAAGAACCAAAACCACGTAAAAGGAAAGCCTTTAATATATATATGTATATATATATATGTGACACGTAAAGTTAAAAGGGACCTACGGTCAGAAAAAATCGGTTTTCACTTTTTCATCGACTCTTATAGTAAACGGGCCACTCTTTCCAATGCAATAAACCGCAGGTTTCTAGCTGCATTAGTTTTTTCACAATTTCACTTCAAAGTTAGGTACCTTCACACAAAAAAAGTACAAAAAAATAAAATCTGACAAACTATTCTGAAATTAATCAAATTCGCTTGAAACTCGTTACTCGGGGGTTTTCGAACATCGGATTCGTAATCACTGACCGCGTTTTCGGTGTCAACGACTTATTTGAGTTTCACATGAATCCGAACAAGTTTTAAATTTTTTCCGCCATATTGGATCCGCCATTTTGAATTTTAAAAAGCGAACATCGGGTAATGAGTTTCAAGCGATTCCGATCAATTTTTTAAAAAAGTCATCCGCCATATTGGATCCGCCATTTTGAATTTTGGAAAACTAACATCGGATTCGTAATCAGCGACCCCGAAAACCCCCGAGTAACGAATTTCAATCCATTAAAACGATCAGAAGCATCAAAAACAACTTGGTCAACTTCAAAGTCGTTTTTCTCGAAATCTTTTTTTCTGAGCGTAGGTCTCTTTTAACTTTACGTGTCACATATAAATATATTTAACGCTTTAAGGGCTGTTAGCGTATCTGTGTTAAGCTATAGTTTATTTATTTATTTCATTTAACTACAGAAAATTCCATAGAATTACTTGAAAAGAGATAAATTAACGGTCCTAAATCTCCGAACTCGATAAAGATATTTTAATTCATTAAAAGTCACATATGATTATTATGAGAAGACGTAAACCATATTCGTCTTCAAATAAACGTCCCAAGAGACGAAAAAAATAAAAAGCTGATATAATTCTTATGAGAAGACGTAAATAATTTTCGTTTTGAAATAAACGTCCCGAGAGACGAAAAAAATAAAAAGCCGATATACTTATTATAAGATGACGTAAATAATATTCGTCTTGAATAACGTCCCGAGAGACAGAAAAAAATAAAAAGCCCATATAATTATTATAAGAAGACGTAACTAAAATTCGTCTTGAAATAAACGTCCCAAGATACGAAAAAAATAAAAAAGCCCATATAATTATTATGAGAAGACGTAAATAATATTCGTCTTGAAATAAACGTCCCGAGAGACGAAAAAAATAAAAAAGTCCATATAATTATTATGAGAAGGCGTAAATAATATTCGTATTGAAATAAACGTCCCGAGAGACGAAAAAAATAAAAAGCCCATATAATTATTATAAGAAGACGTAAATAATATTTGCCTTGAAATAAACGTCCCGAGAGACGAAAAAAAATAAAAATCCCATATAATTATTATGAGAAGATGTAAATAATATTCGTCTTGAAATTATCGTCCCGCGAGACGAAAACAACCTTTCCATTGTTCAGTAATAGTTATGGAGCAATATTTAACTTTATTTCTTATAATCGTTATGTTCTCTGGTTGGAAAGTGTGATAACGGTTCTTCTCAGTTTTGAGCTCAAAAAGTTATTGGGGTCAATAGTTATCAAATAACTAATTTTCGCTAGTTAATTAATAATAACCTGCAAGAGAACAGGCACTCAATTCAAAGCTCAAGCAAAAGAAATGCATATTTGACAATTTATGCATGCAGCCCAAAAAGCAAAACCAGCAACAACAACGCTAAAGAAAACTCTTATACTGATAACACACCATCACAACCAGCATATGCAGCCAAGCAACGAGCACAATTTTGCTCTTCAGCAGTGATCAATGCGGACAGCAGCCCAGCTCTAGCTACTACCTTCATGGACAGCAACAAACAAAGAAGAAGGGGTACAAATGCTATGATACTAAGCATCCGCAAGGGAAAGGCCGAGGTGGAACAGCCATTCTCATTAGCAAAGCACTATGAATTAAAGCGCAAACAGTCAACGAGGTTGCGTAGACGTAGGGTGACGCAGACACGTTCTATCTTATGGGATTCGCGTGTTCACGAAAACTCACCACCGCATGGCGATGACGTTGCCGTTGCTTTTCTCTCTCTCTATCAACAGTAAATTTGATATGCTGCTACGTACGTCAACCTACGTTTACGCTACGTCGTTGACTAACTGAGCTATTAGAATCGCAAAGTGATGAGTTCATTCATAATACTGCAATACACATTGATGACCATTTGGGCGGCCTGACTGTATCTGCTATATACTGCCCCCCTCGTGATAACATAACAGAAAAACACTTGAATGACTTTTTTGTAAAGTTTGGCAGTATGTTTATTGTAGCAGGAGATTACAATGCCAAACACACATTCTGGGGGTCTAGATTGATTACACCAAAAGGTGAAATCTATATAAAGTAATCCAGAGTAGAGGATTTGACGTATTTTCTACTGATCAGCTAACGTATTGGCCATCTGACCATCAAAAAATACCTGATCTTTTTGACTTTGGTGTAACAAAGGGTATTGCGCGACACCAAGTTAATACAGAAGCATTATTTGATCTCTCTTCAGATCATTCTCCCTTTCTCATAACGTTATAAATGTTTGTTAATTATGAAGAAAAACCAAAAAAAATCTTACAAATAAGCACTCAAACTGGTTAAAATACAAAAATTTATCAGTTCGCACATTGACCCGAAATTATTATTCGGACCCAGAACGAAATCGTCAGGGCAGCTGAAAGTCTCACTGATGTAACAGTTAAGGCCGCAGAAATTGCAACACCAAATCCTTCTATTAAACATCGCAGTTCTTACTGCCCTGGCCTGCACACCCCAAACATGTTTACCTTAATAAGTAAAAAGCTCAAATTAAGAAGGAATTGGCAAAGAATTCGCTCTCCTAAGCAAAGAAATTACGTATTTTGTTGCAGGCGATAATAGAAAGAAGTACGCAGTCGATCCGTCAGTTCTTGTCTGCGTCTAAACAGACTGACTACTCCCTTTGGGGAACACTAAATTATGCGAAGAGGCCCGTTCTTCGAGAAGCACCATTATGTACTCAGAACGGAAGCTGGGCGAGGTATGATGATGATAAAGCAAACGCTTTCAACTGCCATCTTTCACAAGTCTTGAGACCCAATAAAGGCACTCATCGTGCAAATATTTCAATACCCCCTAGTAGCCTTACTACAAATCGGCTTCGGTTTAAAAGGAAGGATTTAATTAACACCATTGTCCATGACATTCAGAAGAATAAAGCACCTAGTTACGATAGGGATACAGGTGAAATTATAAATGAGCGTCCACTAACTGTCGTACGTTTTTTGTTACATATTTTAATAAAATGCTTAAGTTGGGGCTCTTTCCCGACTTATGGAAACTTTCGGAAATAATTATGGTGCCTAAGCCAGACAAAATACTTGAAAAAGTTCTATTGAAACAAATACAACCTTCACTAACAAGTATCCAAATAATACCACCACATCAGTTTGGTTTTCGTGAAAAACATGGCACTGTAAACAAGTTCATAGAATTGTTTCTTGTATTAGAAAAGCCTTCGGAGGGAAGCAAAACTGCAGCGGTGTATTTTTGAACATCTCTCAAGCTTTTGACAAAACCTGCCATGATGGCCTTATATAAACTAAAGGTTTCACTCCCTACAAATACGCATGCAATTCTGGAAAGCTTACTGCTGGGGAGAGACTTCAGTCAGGCAGAATAACTTTAGAATAGAAAGTCACCGTATATATGTATGCAGGTGTTGCTCAAGGCAGTGTTCTAGCACCCATATTGTACGTAATATACACTCGTGATTTGCCAACTGATGAAACTCTAACTCAAATTTCAACATTTGCTGATGACAGCTATCCTGAGCAATAGTTCAGAATACAAGAGTATTTGAAGTAGTTAGAGCTATGGCTAGGTTCTAGGAGGATAAAGGTTAACGAGAGCAAGTGTGTTCCGACAATAAAAATAAACAACAAGGCTTTATCATTAAGTATCAAGTACCTCGGTAGGACACTAGATAGGATACTTACCTGAAAAAAGCATATAGAAATCAAAATTTCTCAAGCGAAACTAAAACAACCAAGCCCTCAATGGGTTATAGGACACAAATCTAAATTAAGCCTAGATAACAAGATGTTGCTTTTTAATATGATGATTAAACCATGTTGGGCATATGGAATCGGGCTTTGGGGCACAGCGTGCAATTCCAATTTTGGACAGACTTTAAAGACAGACTTTAAAAATTTACGCGCCATATGCGAAGCACCGTGGTACATAAAAAAGATGAAAATCTACAAAGATTTTAATGTAAATACGGTGCATGAGGACATAAGGGGGCTAAGCACCAGTTACTCAGAACGGTTAATGAACCATCCAAATCGACTTGTGAGAGATGTTCTTAGCCGGAGATATGCAAGAAGACTAAAAAGAAAGGATTTTTCCAATGCACATATAATAAATTTCGATATCCGCAACAGTGTTGCCGCGAAACATTTTTAGCGGTAGCTAAATTCAGGCTAAAAAAGGGCTAAAAAAGAGCTAAAAATCGTCGTTGTGGCTAAAAATGGTAGCTAAATTTTTTTACCTACATATAAATATATAAGTATACACGCAAACATTTTCTATAAGTAATGATATAGAAAAACAATGAACTCTGGAAAGAATTAATATTTTATTCAACAAATAAACTTGTTGTGTAACACATAAAGCATATTAAGGGCCGCCAACTTACCTATTTTAAAGTATAGTTAAATCGTTAATAGATAAGATAACGGCCCAGAAACGTAAAAAAACATACATATACATATGTATGTACAGTTTAAAAATTAATTTCTTACATAAACAAAAAAATGAGATCACATTAAGAATACATAAGTACTAGAATCATATCTATATACAGTGTCGGACAATACTAAATAACTTAAATAATTTCAAACTATGCTTCGAAAAATATCCATTTGTAAAAGAAATTTTTAAAATGTTATGTTATAATTTACAAAGAATTAAAATGTCGGTGCTTTATTATTGTCCGACGCTGTATGTATCAAACAAACAAAAGAGTATTCATTTAATGAACTCATAGTAAAATAATTTAATCTATAAACATTTTTTTTAACACATTAAATATTTATATCTATATCAATACTATCATCGCTAAGCGATTCTTCGTCGTTACAATTTTGTTCATTTCTCATTAACCTGACGATATCATCTGTAATTTCAAAATCATGACAACATTTCTGTACATTTTTTAAGCCATATCTTACAGTTAATAAAGCGTTTAACATTGCAAAATTCATTTTATTTCTGTGCTTATTTTTAACGAAATTTATTATAGAAAACGTCCTTTCAACTTCTGCGTTACTTAAAGGTAAAAGAAGCAACCGATAAACAAACTTTTTCCACCACTTAAGTAGCGACACAATGAACAGTTTATTTGCCTTAAAGGAAAGGCGTTCGCTTTATGAGCGAAGAGTTAAATTCATGAAAATCATATAAAAAATTTTAATGTCAATGATGAATAAATTTTGAAAAGGGCTAAAAAAAGGGCTAGGGGCAATTTCAAATTTTTGTGGCCAAAAAAAGAATTTGGTAGCCAAATTTAGCCACCAAAGGGCTAAAACGGCAACACTGATCCGCAATATATCAACTTCGGCTCTGGAACCTAGTCGACTACCCAACATCAGTGTCAGCGCGGCTCGGAAACTTGTCCTTTCCATCCGAACACAGCCTACTGGATTATAATTACTTAAATATAGAAAAGCACACGCAGTGCGGCTCTGGAATTCGTCCTTTCAGACCACCTGCCCAGCACGATATTCAGCGATCCTGCTGCTAGGAATCTTGTCCATTCCGACAGCCGCAGCAACTGGCAATAAATATATATGTAAAAAAAATAAAAAATGTCTAAGCATTTCCGCAGGAATTTTAAATTTAATGGTAGTTTGTAAGAGTTGAAAACATATTGTTAGTTTCGAAAGAAAGATTCAAGAAATACATAAATACATATTACACAAAAAAAAATATTTATTAACGTGTGTTTAGGCCACCGGCCTAAATTTGCTGGAATCTTTCGACCCACCCTAATAGTTAACATTCTTACGATATTATGGTTGCCGTCGAGCTGTTAACTACTACGTTAAGAAATATGCAATTATAACTTTCGTTAAGTAAACAGTTCGACCGGCAACCGTAAATAAAACCAAAAGCGGTTCTCACTTTTTTTGCGAGTATCCGAAGAATAGGACGTCATCCAGCCACTAAGCTCAGCAATTGTATTAAAGGTAATCTGCAATTCAAATATATCTTATTATATTAAACGAGCAATTCTTGTATATATATATACTAGCTTATACCCGCGGGTTTCACCCCGCGCTTTTATACAAATAGGAAAAATAATTTAATGATGTTAGATTTTATTTCTGTGCCCATTTCGTTATAGCTCGTTATTTTCTAAGCGAGTTAAGATATTTAGGTCGTTTAAAACTACGAAATTATAAAATCTCCTCTCTTCTCCCTCTAAGTTTACCTTAAAAGGTTTCCAGGTATACGACGCGTGAACGTGAAACCTTCTTGGAGGTGCCACGGCGAGTTCTAATATTTCCAACTCAAATTTAGTAACTTGGCCTTGATAAAATACCACTTCTCATTACTGTAGCAAATGCCTCAAGAGAGCTTTAGATTATAAGGTCGAACCCGGCTCTCCCTTTTCCATTTAATGAAATTTATTCTGTCTTCCACAAACACTTCCAGGGATATGTGGCAAGAAAAAGTCAATTTGTACAGGAAGTGCCACGCCCATTTTTCTTATAACCCTAATCTTCTTCCATGAATTTAGAATTGATTTTACATACCCCAGTACCAAGTCCCAGTACTCTACCATGAACATCTCTGGAGATATGCAGTATAAAACAATAAATTTGTACGGGAGGTACCATGTCCCCTTTTCGAATAACACAAATTCTTCTCTATGAGTATGGAATTAATTTTGTATACACATCTCGGTGCCAAGTTCCAGTCCTCTGCAATAAACACCTCCAGAGATATGCAGCATAGAAAAATCAATTTGCATGGGAGTTGCCACACCACCTTTTCCAATAACTCTCGTTTTTCTCCATGAGTATGGTATTAGTTTCACATACATACATACATATGTATTTCCATACCAAGCTTGAGTGCTTTACCCCAAACATTTGAAGAGATATGCAATATGAAACTTTCAGTCAGTATGGGAGGTGCTACGCCTCTTTTCCAAAAACGTCCATTTTTCTCCGTGAATATGAACATGATTTCACACAGTGTTGGCAAACTGTTAATCTGATTAACGATTAAAAATTAACGATTAAAATGTTAATCGCGTTTGACGATTAAAATTAATTAGTCGTAATCAACTGTACGATTAATGATAACATTTTTTTAATCGTTAATCGCTGGCTGCGATTACGTTTAATTAATTTAAAACATTAATCGTTAATCCAATTAAAAATAAAATCTGATTAATTTGTCTAGTTTGTCCGAGTTTGAAACCAAACACCAGTTATAGTAATTATTTTGTGTTTTACGCTTATAAAAAGCTCGTAATATAAAAAATCATTTTTATTAGTAATGCATAAACTGGGAACTTTTACGAACCTAGTTTGTAAAACGTTTGTTGGTATACATATATCTTAATAAAAATGCACACCAAATTGCTTAGATTGATGAGGAAGCCCGACTTAGCCATACTGGATTAACTTGCTTTGTGTGCACAGGAAAATTCCAGCATAACTTAATTAATCACCAAACCTACTTGATCAAATTAAGAGTTAATGATTAAAAATTAATTTTTTAATCGCGGTTACGGTTAACTGTTTAGTCGGATTAAAATTAATCATGATTAACTGTAATCAGATTGAATTTAATCGAATTAACTAACTAATTAAAGCATCAGTCGATTAATGCCAACATTGATTTCACATACATATCACTATACCAAGTTTCAGTTCTCTCCCACAAATACTTCCAGAGATATGTATGTAATATGAAAATTCCAATTTGTATGGGAGGGGCCTTGAGTTATCGGACTTACTTTCAGTCTAAGACCATCCTTCCGAAATCCGTAGTAAGTGTACTAAATTTCGTTCTGATCGGAAAACCGGTTAAGGAAGTAGCCTGTTTTTCAATCCAGGTCATAAACCATCTTTGAGCAAAATTTAATTTTCAAACAGGTGGCAATTCTTAAAAAAGTAGCCTTTTTTTCCAGTCTAGGTCATAAGCTATCTGTGTGCATACTTTCATGCAAATCAGTTCAGTCATTTCCACGTATTAATTTAATTAAAGTTTCCTAATACGTGATAACTCTTAAAATAGTAGCCTATTTTCCAACATAGGTCATAAGCTATCTCTGTGCGAAATGTCATGCAAATCTGTTCAGTCGTTTCCGCGTATTAATTTAATTAAAACTTTTTTAACAGGTGGCAACTCTTCCAAAAAATTTGCCTATTTGCCACTGTAGGTCATAAGCTATCTGCTTGCAAAATTTGATGCAAATCCGTTCAGTCTTTTCCGCGTATTAATTTAATTAAACTTTTTTAAGAGGTGGCAACTCTTCCAAAAAATTTGCCTTTTTTTCCACTGTAGGTCATAAGCTATTTGCTTGCAAAATTTCATGCAAATCCATTCAGTCGTTTCCGCGTATTAATTTAATTAAAACTTTTTTAACAGGTGGCAACTCTTCCAAAAAATTTGCCTTTTTTTCCACTGTAGGTCATAAGCTATTTGCTTGCAAAATTTCATGCAAATCCATTCAGTCGTTTCCGCGTATTAATTTAATGAAACTTTTTTAACAGGTGGAAACTCTTAAGAAAAGTAGCCTATTTTCCAATCTGGTCCATAAGCTATCCGCGCACAAAATTTTATGCAAATCCGTGCTGTCGTTTCCGCGTGATGATTTCCCAAACATCCAAACATACAAACTTTCACATTTATAATATTTATTAGATATATATCCATAGAGTTCTCGGAAACGGCTCTCACGATTTTGATGAAATTTTGTACACAGATAATGTTTTGGATTTTAAGGTTATCTGAATAGGCATTATCTCCGAGAAGACTCGTATAAGGTTGCCACCTATTCGAAATTTGTTACAAATTAATTAAAACATCATAATATGGGTAACAAATGGAAGGTATTTCAAAGATTCCTAATTTAAAAATATTTTTAATAGGGTTGCCACCTATTTTGGATCGCAAGTTTATTTAATTTTTTTTAGAAAAAAAGGTAAAATATTACTATTCATGGGTGCCAAAAGCAATTTCTTAAACAATGATCTCTCTATATACAAAACGTTATCCCTTAAGATTCTTAACAATTTATCTAAAATTTCGCAATATGGATATCAAATGGAAGGTATTGTTGAGAACTTTAGTCTGAAAATATTTTCGGTCAAGGTTTCCATGCTTCTATGTAATACAAATTTGTATTTTGTTAATTTCAATCAGAATGTTTTGTAAGTATACGCAGTACATATACGTTCAAGATTTGTACTATTAGTTCCAGCGTAATTCGGAATTTTTTATAAGTATACGCAGTACATATACGCTCAAGATTTGTACTATTAATTCCAGCGTAATTCGGAATGGGGTTGCCGCCTAAATTTTAGAGTAAGAAATTTACTTACTCGATATCGAAATCCAATTTTTTTTGAATTTCAAAATATTTTTTTAAGGCTATCTAAATCTTGAAAACTTTAAAAAGTATATGCACTCCGGGCAAAGCTCGGGCAAGCTGGTACTGTATATATATATACAGGGACCGCAACTCTTATGACTTTTATCAAAAAAATCAAAAAATAAGAGTTATTTTTGATTTTAATATATTTAGATCAAAAATAAGAGTTATTTTTGATTTTTATATATTTAGATCAAAAATAAAAGTTATTTTTGATTTTTATTTTCTTAGATGAAAAATAAAAGTTATTTTTGATTGTTACATTTTATATGAAAAAATAAGAGTTATTTTTGATTTTTATATCAATAATAAAAATCAATTCAAAATTCTTATTTATTTATTTATGCCGTATGAAATTATATCAAACTTTTACTTTTCAGTTTTATAAATAAGAAGTGCTCATCACAACTTCTCCCTCGCGATTGAATGCTATCATGTAATATGCAATATGCATTGAAATTAGCAAATTGAAAACAACAATAAGATTACGCTAATAATAAAAGGTGTACGGTTATAATAACAACAATAAAAATGAAAGAACAAATAATAGCGTTATTTCAAGTTCAGGGGCAATACACAGCATAAGTTAGAAACTTTGTTACAAACATTTTGTTGTTATTATAACCGTACACCTTAGTTTTACTTTAATGCGTAACAGGGATTAAGAAATATATTATGTCACGAATTTTGAATTGATTTTTATTATTGATATAAAAGTATAAAAATCAAAAATAACTCTTATTTTTTGATATAAATATATAAAAATAAAAAATAACTTATTTACCATCTAAAAAAATAAAAATCAAAAAAAACTTTTATGTTTGATCCAAATATATAAAAATCAAAAATAACTTGTATCTTTGATCTAAATATATAAAAATCAAAAATTACTCTTATTTTTGATCTAAATATATAAAAATCAAAAATTTAAAAATCGTACAATATTTTGCATATAGTTCACCTAAAAATCATGATGGTGTAATCATAACTTTTCTACGATGTTCATTTATGTATGATTTTTTTATTCAAAAATTGAAAAATAAATCTTATTTCCGGTCCCTATATATATATATATATACACAAAATTCTTAAGCGAAGCGCACATTAGCGCGATTCATACGTTGCGAAAAAAGGGAAAATTGAGTGATTTGTACATCAGAATTCGACGCGAAAAAAACGCGGCAGTGTGCGCACGTTTGCCGATTCGAAGTTAACAGCCGAATTTGCAACGTATTCGCAACGATAGAATCGCGCTAATGTGCGCTTCACTTTAAGTGAATAAACACTATTATTATTAGTTATACTAATACTGATTCTTTTAACTTCTTTTCGTCAAATTTGTCATCGGTGCGAACGAGCAACCTAATCTTGCCACAAGCGTTGCGCTGATTATGCTCCTTCGAGAATATTTGTAGCCCATCGTATTACCAGGATAATTGAGAAAGTGGGAAACTTGAATTGGCACCACGTGGACTCAGCTACAAATCCCGCAGACTTGGCAAGCCGAGGCATACTAGCGCAAGAATTGGTCAACAATTCGTTATGGTGGCAGGGACCTTCTTGGCTGCAAGAAGATAAAGAAAATTGGCCAACACAGACTTTACCACAAACGTAGGAGAAAAACGGGTGAAAGTTCATACAACAATAACGAATGACAATATAAATGATATTCTTGACCGATTTTCCAGTTTACCAAGAGCTTTGAGAGTAATATCTTACGTGTTAAGATTTTCTCAAAGAACTCATCCGACAACAAAAGCTTCAAAGCAGCCGGAATCTTACTTAATTTCAGCCGGTGAAATTACGGTAACGACAACCCGCTTAATAACAATCTATCAGAAGCAACACTACGGACTGGAAATCGCGAAATTAAAATCTGGGGGACCGATCGATGCCAAAAGCGAAATATTGCCCTGTAGTGAGCCAACTAATTGTAATATTTGGCGTTTTAGCATATACAAAATTTATTTTAAATTAATGCAATAATTGAATTGTACACCAATGGAGGAAGTCTATAATAATAATTTTAACTTAAAAAATGTTCAGTTTGAAAAACATAATATTACAAAGTTTTCTTAAATTTCTTAAATAATAGTAATACAAAGTAGTTGGAAAAACCGTGGCGATTATGTGGTTTGGCAACTCCAATAAATCACCAGTGTTTTTATTTGAAAAACAGGAAAAAATAAAAAGGCCAAGTTTTAGTATACTTCATATAAATTGGTATGTGGCGGTTTATTCAATATATATGTACTAAGGTTAAAGCTAGGTTACAATGTTACCTTGATAAGTGCGCAGGAGTGATGGCTGGCAGACGTCCGTTGATCCCTGAGTTCTCGCTAGAAGTGCCCGCGCTAATTCTTGCGAAGTTAAGTTTGACCTCCAAGCAGCAAACTGTTTGGAGGGGAAACTTAACGAAGTTTGATATTCAAGCGGTAAACTAATATTTGTACATGCTAACGGCTTCGCCTTAATCAGGCTGTCTATGTATATGTGCATCCGTTGCACATTTATAAAATTCAACGTTAGGGTGGTTCACCCTTTTAAGTATTTGGTTTAGCCTTTAGGCCTAAACATATATATGTATATAAACAATTTTATCATCGATTACGAATTACCGACTGCAATATACATTTTTTTCTTGAATTTTGAATAAAAATACATTTGTGCACTGAAATGTCAAGCCATGTCCTGTTTATTTAATTTCTTATCTCCCACAGACTGAAAAATCCGAAACGAGCATCAATGGTGATAACTACGTTTCCAGCTCTACGAAAATCAACATTTATTTTTTCAATTCCTTTAATTATTCGTAGGAGTGGTGGCTGACTTGATTTACTGCAGTTGCATATAGCAAGGAGGGCCGGC
>NW_016157403.1:266522-298847 GCF_001687245.7 Rhagoletis zephyria | reverse complement strand
TGGTCCATCTCCGCCGAGAAAGAAAACACCAGGAGGCCTTTTACTAAGCACACAATTTTTACAGTCCACAACATAAGGAGCACCGATATTTAAAGTTCTGCACACACGGATATTTTGTTAAACTGCAATTTCAAAGCGGAGCATCTGTAGCGACTGAGATAGATTCCCAGATATCACGAGCAATTTGCTGATACCACACACACCACAGCTTAATTTACATCCGTTAACTCAGGATAATAAAAGGTACGTGGCTGGCATTTCGTGCACATAAAATATTTACATATATATCAGTGGATTTGCGTTAAAATATAAAAAGTCGCACACATATAATCGTTGCTCCAAGAGTTAACCGCGAGTGGTTTTGTGTCAGTGATTTTTGAAAAAAAAAAAAAAAAAGGAATTGTTTAAATCACAATACGTGACAATATCGGCAAAAATTAGTACACGCGACGGCCATTTTAAGAAAAAACTCACTTCACGTTGTTGGTGTTAAAATTTGATAAAAGTTGAACCGCAGCACATATTAAAATTTTATTGGTTCGAAATTCGCACAGTTTCAATTTAATAACTTATTGCACATACTTTCATATCTTCCTCAATATTGGTGCTGCAAGTAGGTTCAATTTGCTTAGTCACAAACACTAACAACACTGCACGGGGTGGTCTTAACCTCACTTTGGCTTGCAATTTTGTGCTAATACACACTAAATTCACTCGTACGACCGATATTTCACATCCACAAAACCACTTTTCGCGTGTGACACAGAATTTTCCGATAGATTCAATTATTAGCACTGTTTATAATTGCTTCGATTTAAATATTAATTATATCTTGCTGTGTTGGGTGGCGAGCAAATTACATATATTACCTGTAAGCGTAAGAGATTAATATTCGTACACATACATACACATATACAGGGCAATTTATATATTTGAGAGAATCTCATTACATAAGATAAAACTCTCAAAGCTCTCGAGAAATCAGAAAATCTTTCAATAATATCATCGTGGATATCTAACGTTGTTGTTGCGTGTACCTGCACCCTTTTCTCTTCTATCACTGTATTATAGTCCTTTTCTTGAGTGGGCCATTTGGAGTGATCTTCTTGCAGCCAAGAAGGGCCCTCCCACCACAGCGAATTGTTTACTAATTCTTGCGCCGGAAGTCCTCTACTGGCTAAGTCTGACGGATTTGAGGTTGAATCTACATGACACCAATTTTCTTTTCCGACTTTTTCTATTATTTTGGTTACTCGATGTGCAACAAAGGTTGACCATGAGCAGGGTGGTTTCCGAATCCAGGCCAGGACAATGGTAGAATCCGTCCACATTTTTGTCGTAATATGCCCCAAATTCAGGTTATTGGTAATCGAATCGAGGATTTCTGAAAGTAAAACCGCCCCACAAAGTTCTAAGCGGGGAAGCGAGATCGTTTTAACTGGTGCAACTTTAGTTTTAGATAGTAGCAGATTGGTGAAGACCTTGTCATCCTTTTCGACGCGAATATAGAGAGCAGCCGCATATGCCTTTTCTGAGGCGTCGCAAAACCCGTGTATTTCGACTTTGGCTGTCGGTGAAAAATATATCCAACGAGGGATACGAATCCTTTCGATGTGGCTGTAGCTTTCCTTAAAGCTTTCCCAACGGTCTAATGTGGAGGTTGATACAATTTCGTCCCACCCGGTTCCTTCTAACCAAATATTTTGCATTAAAATTTTCGCGGTAATTACAAACGGTGCGAGCCACCCTAACGGATCGAATAATTTGGCAATAGCCGATAGTATTGCCCTTTTTGTATGTCTATCCTGATTCTCAATTGGCTTGGCAGTGAAGTAAAATTTATCAGAATGGGCGTTCCACCTGATGCCCAGAGCCTTAACCGTGCTGGTGTCTTCGAAGTCCAAGAAATCTTCTTTCAGCAGATAGGATTTTGGGATACCATATAATATTTCGTCGCAGTTAGAAGTCCATTTTCTCAAAGGAAAACCCGCCGATTGCAATACTGTTGTGATTTCGTCCTTAGCTTTAATAGCAGATTCGATAGTATGACCGCCCGCTAAAACATCATCAACGTACATGTATTTTCTTAAGATGTCCGATGCAATGGGGTGCGAATCTTCCACGTCGTTCGCTAACCGAAGCAGAGTTCTAATCGCCAGGTAAGGTGCGCAATTGACACCGAAGGTCACAGTATTGAGTTCATAAAGTCTTATGGGTTCGGATGGATTAGTACGAAAAATTATGCGCTGATACTTTGTTTGGTCAGGGTTTAGTAAGATTTGGCGATACATCTTTTCGATGTCGCTGTTAAAAACATACTTAAATAATCTCCACCGAAGTATTAATGTTGGCAAATCAGTTTGAAGTACTGGACCAGGATAGAGCACCTCATTAAGGCTCACCCCATTTGATGTCGGACACGATGCATTAAAAACTACCCTTACTTTGGTGGTAGTGCTTTCGTCCTTCCTGACAGCGTGATGAGGCAAGAAGTAATTGTCACATGCATCTGCAGGAACATTCACGTCGATTCGCGTCATATGACCTAATGCCTCGTATTCTGACAAAACTCGGTTATATTCTGTTTGCAGAGGTGGGTCTCTCGCCAACCGCTTTTCTATCCTAAAGAACTGTGAGCAAGCGATTTTTAGAGAGGGTCCTAATTTGACGTCTTTTGGGAAGTCCTGCTTAAATGGCAGTGACACTATGTATTTGCCTTCACCGTTTCGCTTTGTTGTGCTTTTATAAAGTTCTTCACAATAAACTTCATCTTTATTGTAGGATTGGTTTTTCGGAATGTCTTCCACTTCCCAGAAAGACGCGAGACGCTTATCGAGGCTGACCTCGTTAAAAAATGATACACATTTGTTGGCTGGCGTAACCGTGTCAGTTTGACCGGTTAGTATCCAGCCGAATACAGTCTCCTGCGCCAGAAGCGTACCTAAAACATTTTTTCGGATTCCGCTCAACATTATTTGGGCGTAAATGTCGCCGCCTAAGACTAGATCAACTTGTTCATTAATAAAAAATCTCTTGTCTGCTAATTGCAGATCCGGGAAAGCTTGGCTAGTCATCGCATTAATTTGGCATGTCGGAAGATTTCCGGTTAATTGAGGCAACACCAGCACGGTTGTGTTGATGTTTATTAGAGGATCAATTGGAGATCTCAATTGAATGAGGCATGCTTCCTTTACCTGCGCTGAAATGGTGTTATTGATACCAGATACCTGTGCATGCATTCTCTTAGAAGGCAAGTTGATTCTGCGTTTGAGTCTTTCCGTTATGAAAGAGCACTCAGAACCTGAATCTATTAATGCTCGAGCTGAGAAATTTGTATTGTTATAAAAAATATGAACTCTTGCTGTTCCCAGCAATACGCCTTTGTTAGTATTAGCGAAACAAGACGTGACATTGTTCACTGAGTTCTTTTTTGCACTTGCAGCGTCGCGCATTGCTTGAGCCTGTGCCGAAGTGGACGCTATGTTATCTGAGTCTTTTGATGCATATGTTTGTTGCCTTTGGTGCATAGTTGCCTTTGGCTGAACTGCTTGAATATGAAGGAGCGTGTGATGTCGTTGGTGACAAGTGCTGCAATTAAATGAGCATGTACACCTGGACACAGTATGTCCATTGGATAAGCAGTTCAAGCAACCATGGTTCGACTTAATGAAGGCGATTCTATCGGCCGTCGTTAAATTGATGAATCTTTCGCACTTTGATAACTTGTGGTCCTTGCTTTTACAGAATTTGCATGTCGTTTTAGCTACACTTGCTTGGAAGGCACCAAGTCTTTTTTGCGGAGTTTCACTAGTATGCCTACTATTATGGGGCTTGGGAATTTTTGTAAGTTTAGTACCCGTTATACCCGAGACGGTTTCCAGTGTTTGGAATCTGTTGGACAGAAATTTGTCCATATCCTCCCACTTCGATATGGAAAAACCGTGGCGATTATGTGGTTTGGCAACTCCAATAAATCACCAGTGTTTTTATTTGAAAAACAGGAAAAAATAAAAAGGCCAAGTTTTAGTATACTTCATATAAATTGGTATGTGGCGGTTTATTCAATATATATGTACTAAGGTTAAAGCTAGGTTACAATGTTACCTTGATAAGTGCGCAGGAGTGATGGCTGGCAGACGTCCGTTGATCCCTGAGTTCTCGCTAGAAGTGCCCGCGCTAATTCTTGCGAAGTTAAGTTTGACCTCCAAGCAGCAAACTGTTTGGAGGGGAAACTTAACGAAGTTTGATATTCAAGCGGTAAACTAATATTTGTACATGCTAACGGCTTCGCCTTAATCAGGCTGTCTATGTATATGTGCATCCGTTGCACATTTATAAAATTCAACGTTAGGGTGGTTCACCCTTTTAAGTATTTGGTTTAGCCTTTAGGCCTAAACAGTAGTACTCATGAAAAGTAAATATATAACATTAGTAAGTCCCCTACAGTACTGCCCCTCGAGAATTTATTTTAAATAAATTAAGTATAACTCTTTTCTTTTGTGATGCATTGATGTTTTTTTGATTGTTTGTGCCAGATGTTGATACTGTTTCTATTATCGCTGGTTTTAATCTATCAATTAGAAAAACTTTAATTTGATTATCCACTTCAATTTTAAAATGTTTTGTTCTTTTCAATAACTTTATACGGCCGTTCATATGGTTGTTGTAGAGAATTCTTATTCATAACTCGTACAAAAACAAAATACCAGTGTCAGAAATTCTGATGCTCTAAATTTGATTTAACATTTCTAAAACGTTCACACAAATAACTCAACACATCTGTTGTAGTTGAATTTTAAGAGATTGGTACAACAAGCTCACCGGGTAGCCGTAAATTTTGACCTAAGACCATTTCATCTGGTGTAGCCGAAATATCATCTTTAAAAGTCGATCGTAACCCTAACAATATCAATGGCAACCCATCATACCAATTTCTGGTTCCATGTTTAGCCATTATTGAAGATTTCAATTTCCTATGAAAACGCTCCACCATACCATTAGCTTGCGGATGGTAGGAAGACGTTGTGATCTGGCAACTTCCAAGCAAGTGTGTCAATTCTGAGAGTAATGTAGACGTAAATTGGGTACCTCTATCAGTGGTTATTCAGGCGACACACCAAAACGAGATATATATTAATTTAAAAACTTATTTACCATAGTCCTTGCAGAACTGTCCCTTAACCCGTACGCCTCCGGCCAACGTGTAAACCTATCAATTATTGTTAGAATGTAGCGATGTCCTTTCGAAAAAGGTAAGGGCCCTAAAATATCCATATGAATATGCTGAAATCGTTTTTGAGGAATCGCAATTTTGCTAACCAGGGTCTTTGTATGACGATACACTTTCGATTTTTGACAACTAATGCATTCTTTTGACCAGATATTAAATTCTTTGTTCATATTTGGCCATTAATATTTCTTTACTATTAAACTAAAAAATCTATATTCGTGGCACCGAAAACAGATTTGTTTGGTTTGATATTAAGACCATACTCAGGTAAACGTTGAAAAAGTACATGAAGATCCCTAATATGTTGTTCTTCATTTTCACTTGCAATAAGAAGAGCATCAATATACGCAAAGACAAAATCTAAATTATTAACTACTTTATTGATGAACCTTTGAAATGTTTGTGCCGAAAGGCATCCGGGTGAATTCAAACATGCCAAAAGGAGTAGTAATCGCTTTTTACAAATATCTTCTTCTGACATTGGAATTTGATGGTACGCTCTAACTAAATCTAATTTCGACAATAGTTTTTTTTTTCTAAGATTCATATTAAAATCAGGAATATGAGGCAAGGGGTAACGGTCCGGTACAGTCACAGTATTAAGTCTTCTAAAATCACCGCAAAGACCGATACTAAATGAAGTGGAGACGCTACTGAAGGTCTACAAATTCCTGATTTAATTAAAAAATCAAACTCACGTTTAACAACTTGATACTTTATGGGATCTAAGCGCCTTGGCTTAGAAAATTGAAGATTTCCTATTGTATCAAGTCGATGTACCGTTAAACCCTTTACAGGTTTGGAATAATCTGGTTCCACAATAAGCGATGGAAATTATTTTAAAAAATTTGTATATTTGTTATCAACTGCAAACAATTTTGGAAGAGGAACCGAACAAAAAAAGGAAATCGCATTTACAGAAAGATTAGTAAGCGGATCGACTAATCGTTTGTGTCTAATATCAACTAAAAGACCGAATTTGCACAAAAAATCTGCGCCTATATGATGATTTTAGTTTGAAGAATCCTTATGTTTTTGAAAATGAACAAGGTTGTTCACATTTCTTTGCATTGTTACCGAATTTGTAATGATATCTACATAACCAATTAGGATTATCACTTGATTTCGAACGACCCCTAAAAGCATTTCGAGAACGACTTCTATTAATCGAACGCGACCTAAAACTATTTTGATTGTAAAGCTCGTGCTGCTGCGGTAATTTATTGTTCTTTTTTATTCAACGATTGTACAGAAAATATAGCTGACCTTTATATGTACGTCTGCACACTAGAATTGTTGCTCTTTTTATAAATCTCTTTTTCATTCTCCGCTATATAACGGATTTTTACAAGCCTTCTTTTCTTTCGTTAACATTCTTTTTTCGTTATGTCAAAGTTGTCATCATTTAGCACAATGTTCGTCTTCAGTATAACTTAAGGCTTGGGTACACGGTGTTTACATAAGTGCAAGCTAGTCTAATAATAGTATGCGACTACAGTTCGACCATTCTGACAACCTAATTGACCTAAATTTTCCGAATATATAAAATAAAATTACACTTTTAGAGATGTTCCCAAGCCCTAATATACAGCTTCTAATGTGATTTTTTTTATATCATTCTTGTCGGCAAACAATTAACCTATTCTAAGCCTTGTTCGTCATCTTCTAAATATTGTTCTTCAGTATCCATTAATTCTATTTCTAAACCGATAAGTGTTTCTTCAGGACCCTCATCATCAACCAATTCCGCAGTATCTAACACCCATTTCCTCAGTTTATTTGCCTCCAAAATACCGTTATACGGAATTTGAGTTATTTGACAGCCATCTGCGTCATGTACCAAATATCTATCATGCGGTAAACCCTTTCAATCACATATGGGCCGCGGAATTTCGGATCCATTTTCTTATTTGTGCCCGGGGTAGAGTCTGTATATCTGACAGCCACATAGTCCCCTTTTTCATAAGTATCAGCATGTGTATTGTGCTTCAAAAACCGATTGTAGTTGACCTCTCGTGACCTAGCAATGTTTTCCGATGATAAGTCTCTTATCACAGGTAGATCGCGGTCAATTACATTATGTTGTTCATCAAAGTCAATCATCAATACTATTACCTCATTGTGTAATACCAAAGAGGAGGATGGAAGGGGTTTCTTTTGTCGTGGTATGAATCGTATTATTAAGAATATGTTCCGTGTACCGAATTATTTTTGCCCAATCCGAATGGCCCTGCTTGTCACACAACTTACTCATCATGGGTGTAAGGGCGCGATTTGTGCGTTCTACTTGACCGTTTGCCTGAGGTGATCTCGTAGCATTCGCAATATGCTGAATATTTCGGTCTTTTAAAAATTCATTGAACTCCTCCGAAGTGAAAGAAGTTCCTCGATCGCTTATTAGGCGGCGGGGGCGACTATAATTGTCGAAGTAATGCTGCAAAGCTGTACATGACTCTTTGGAACTAGTACTCGTCGTTGGATAAAATCTTTTTCTTTGAAGTCACGGACGGAAGAGGGCCCAAATGATCAACGTGTATAGTGTCAAAGGGTAGCGGAAGTTTCGGAATATTGAATAAGTTACGTTTGTTTGTTCGAGCAGGAGTAGAATACACAATGCATTTCAAGCAATTACGTTTTAAATTGTGGACCTGGGTTTTCATTAACGGAAACCAATAATGCTTCTTGATTTCGGGACAACATTTATCCACACTCAGATGACCAATTTTTTCATGTGTCCATCTAATGATATTGTTAATCATTTCCCTAGGTACATAAAGCTTACGCTTGCCAGAAGGCAATATTGGATAAACTATTTCATCTTTCTTTTCATATTCTTCACTGTCGGCAGTTTCTAAGTGTGATCGAAGACGACTTATTTCTGGGTCTCGGCTTTTTGCGACACGCAATTGGAAGTCAATGTCAAGTTCACTGACAGCACCGATATACTTCACCCGACTGAGTGCGTCAACGTGACCCATAGATCTCCCAGGCCGATGTACTATTGTGTAATTGAAATTCTCAAGGAAAAGGGCCCAGTAAGTAATTCTTGACAACCCATTTTCGTTTGCCAAGGTTCTGGCTAAAGCATCGCAATCAGTCACAATTTTAAACGGTCTACGGTCAAGATATGTAGCGAAACGCCTAAGAGTGTATACCACAGCCAGTGGTTCCAATTCATAACCATGGATATTTCTCTCGGAACTGGAAGTTGACTTGGAGAAGTAAGCCACCGGATGAAACCACCAAATCCGTGCGAACTGGCATCGCAATGTACCTCGGTTTCTCGTTTATGGTCAAAAATACATAACACGGGTGGTTCCGTAAGTTTTTGCCTCAATTGAAGGAAAGATTGCATGCATTCTTCAGTGAAATTATATGGTGTATCTTTTCGTAACAATCTAAGCAGGGGGTACGCAATTTTTGAAAAGTTTGGTACAAAACGGCGGAAGATTGGAAACAGTCCATGACAAAATTTTAATTGCTTATGGTTCTTAGGCACCGGGTAGCGCTTGATAGCTTCGATATAATGATCACTGGGCCGAATGTCAACTGCACTGGCGTGATGGCCAAGATATTCTAACTCAGTTTGAGCGAATGTGCATTTCTTATGATTCAACTCTAGGCCGTAAGATCGTAGTCTCTCAACAACCTCAGTCACTGTCTTCAAATGAGTTGCAAAGTCGGGTGATGCTATCAAAATATCATCAATATAAACAACAAGCAAGCCCTCGGTTACCAAGTCAATTAAAATCCTATTGATAAAGCGCTGAAATATCGCTGGTCCATTTTTTAGACCGAAGGGAAGTCGTTTATATTCGTACTGTCCGTCCGGTGTAATAAAGGCAGTATATCTGATTGAGTCTTCATGCATCTTTATTTGGTGAAAACCGCTTTTGAGGTCTATAAGAGTAAAAAACTTCTTGTTGCCCAAGTGCTCAATATAATCTTCAGGTAATGGAATGGGGTGGTTATGACGTACGGTAACTTTATTCAAAGGAGGGAGACGGAGGTCAATCATTTTTGTTATCGGGTCTCCCCACAAATGTTTCATTATGTCAATCATTACTTACTGAGGCATCAGGCCTACGTTCAAAGTTATCAGAAGACCCAAGTATACCAAGTAAATCTAGTGTTTCTCTCAATTTACAATCAACCGTACAACAATTTTTCAAATTGAAAATTTTATTATTGTTGGTTTGTACTAGGCAAGAAAAAACTTTCTTCACTTTGCTGCCCGACGTTTCGCCAAACTACTTGGCATCTTCTGGGGCGTTTTCTTTATTAAAGGATGAACAAGAAACAAACATAAGGACGTTATTGTTATAATATAATTTGTTAATATGTACACAAAACATTTGTACGCACAAGAAAACAAGTACTACTTGACTGGTATTCGAAACCCACATCCTCCGGTCGCATAATTAATTTCATGTCTTCGCAACCCTTAAAATATAAAGTGAACACCGCAAAAAACCTAATCCATAAAATATTAACAATAAGCCACGCACAATTTAGAGACACAAACATTAACAGAATAAACAGAATTCTCACTAACAACAACTATCCGCACCAACTAATACAAAGTTTACTCAAACAAAAAATGAGGGAAATGGACAACCAGCACAACAAAACAACCAAGTCGAAAACAACAAGTGAGACAAAGCGATATCACAGTGTCACATACGTACCTAAGTTCCACCAACAACTTGAAGGCGAAATAAACAGCAATCAGAACATTACATTAGCATACAAATCTAACAACACCTTGTCTTCAATATTTACAAATACAAAATCTCCAATAGACTCCCACCAACAAAGCAATGTGGTATACGAAATCACATGCAAAGGGAGCGAAAACGAAGGCTGCAATAAGGTGTACATTGGCACAACGAAACGACTACTGGGAGTTCGCCTAGCTGAACATGAAGCCGACATTAGGAAGAATAAAAACAGCACTGCTTTAGCCCAACATGTGCTAGCCAGTGGTCATACAGCTGATCTGACTAACGCGAGAATAGTGGATACGGAAAAAAGAGAAAAAACAAGATACACACTAGAGAGTTTAAGAATTTTGCAAAAAAGAAATGTAACAATAAACAAAAAAGAAGACACTGACGACATCGCGGCTGCATACTTATAATGTTTATAGCCATTTTAGTATTAGTTTGACAAATGTACCACAGGGTGATGGTATGAACGCTGTTTAAATTTTGAAGTTTTAAATGTTAAGTGTACAATAGTTTATTTTTCAAATGTAAGTTTTTCAATGTTTTCTCAAAAGTGTTTAAAGTTCAGTATCATGTTAAAAATTGCTAATTGTCATAGATTCAATATAAAATTTGTTACTTGTTTTCTTGTGCGTACAAATGTTTTGTGTACATATTAACAAATTATATTATAACAATAACGTCCTTATGATTGTTTCTTGTTGATCCTTTAATAAAGAAAACGCCCCAGAAGATGCCAAGGAGTTTGGCGAAACGTCGGGCAGCAAAGTGAAGAAAGTTTTTTCTTGCACATAAGCCAAATTGATCAAAATAGCCTAGTACAAACCAACAATAAAAACATAATTTTGAAACTGATCATTAACTCATCGTTATATTATGAAAATTTTATTATTTAAATAACATGGTTTTGTGCTAACCAATTTAATACCGGCTTTCTGGAAGAGATCGCGACCGATAATTAAAAGCATAAATATGGAATCATCCGGTAAAACAATAAAACTAAGTTTAATTGATTTTTCTTTCAGTATAATGAAGCCGGAAGTTGTGCGGAAGGATATTGAATAATGGTTGCACTTCCAACTTTTATACATTTGAGTGGCGTACAAAACATTTAGGACTACCGGAATCAAGAAGAGAAAAAACACTTTCAAGCTTGGCACACTTAAGATCGGTGTATCCCAAAGCAACACTTACCAGTTGTACTGCATTCACTTCGTCGACGATGACATCGCTCTCTCCTTCGATGAATCCCACACCTCGGTTCACAGCACCAACATCGGGGCGGTTCGGGCCGTCTTTCTATACATGGTTCATTTGTCGACAACGGAAGCAGGAACCTTAAGGTCGCTTTGGCCTCGGGCAAGTGCTTTGGTAATGGCACCAACGAGAGCAATTGAAACAACGGACCGAGTTGTCAACACAAGATGCGGCAGCGGGCTGAAAGGCAGCGGACTGCAGGGCAGCAGTGGAACGTGTAACCGATGATGCATTTGGCTCGACAGCAGTGTTTGACACAAATGGAATACCACGACGAACTGGCATAACAATGCTTGGCTTTGATCGAAATCATTCGTATCGCACGATTGAGTCTTTTAAAGCGCGTAATGTTGTGGCAGCGGTTGATGTACCCCAATTGCACCGATGATAATATTGATCAATTCATTTTCGGGAACTCTGGCACGAGCAGCTATTTCCTGCATCCCGATAACGTAACGGTGGATAGTTTCATTTGGCTTCAGGCGTCGAGAACGCAATTGCCTGTACACTTCATAAGTTGATTACCTACGACCAAACTCCGTGAGCAACTCTTCGCGTAAGGCGTCATAATTATGCACGGATATCGTTCGTATGAAAACTTTTTCAGTTCCACTCTGTAATTGACGCATTCCTACGAATCGAGCTCGTTCATCAAACTGCAAGATCTCGAAGGCGTCTTCCAAATCTTCGATCCACTTGTGCACATCATAAGCATCATCAGCAGCAAATTTATGCTCCACTGACTCAATTACACTAATGCCCATTCGGATGTTCCATTTTGGCGGTCGGCTTATTTGCCGCAATTCATCCATTTGTTGTTGCAGCAGTAGCAAATAACGTTCCCGTTGGAATTTTTCAATTTGTGCTTCGACAGAGTCACCGTGTTGTTGGTTAGCGACAGTAGGCATAAAATTAACATTCGACGGAATGCATGGACGCGAAACGAAAGTATTTGGTACAGCACTGGTGATATGTGGATCTGAAAATACACCTAATGTTGCTTCATAAATCGGTGCACCTGGTTGACTTCTGTCGGAGGCGCAAATAGGTTCGTTCTTTGTGTTTTGACCGCTCTCCCCTACAGCAGCCAATGACACATCTTCCATGGCTGCACCTGTAGCATTTGTTGCGGCAGTGTGTGGGACGGAAGCCATATCTTCCTTCCAAGCTTGGGGATCAGTAGTCAGTACCTCATGTGCGTCATTTAAAACTTCAAGTGCATCAGTTAATCGATCATACATTTCCCGTATTTGCGAAATTGTGGCGCTGGATGGTATCTCAGTACCTCGCTCCCGTAGCCTAGCCAGCATGTCACTTTTCGACAGGCGGTGCATTTCCCACTCGGTTGGTATTATTCTTAAAATTCACTTTGTCGAATCCTGTTTTGCTGGAGTTATCCTGTCCGCAGAGTTGTAAAGCTCATGCTGCTGCGGTATTTTTTTTTTTTTGTTCAACGATTGTACAGAAAATATAGCTGACCTTTATATTACGTCTGCACACTAGAATTGTCGCTCTTTTTATAAATCTCTATTTCATTCTCCGCTATATAACGGATTTTTACAAGCGTTCTTTTCTTTCGTTAACATTCTTTTTTCGCTATGTCAAAGTTGTCATCATTTAGCACAATGTTCGTCTTCAGTATAACTTAAGGCTTGGGTACACGGTGTTTACATACGTGCAAGCTAGTCTAATAATAGTATGCGACTACAGTTCGACCATTCTGACAACCAAATAGACCTCAATTTGCCGAATATATAAAATAAAATTATACTTTTAGAGATGTTCCCAAGACCTAATATACAGCTTCTAATGTGATTTTTTTTATATCATTCTTGTCGGCAATAATTAACCTTTTCTAAGCCNGCGACTACAGTTCGACCATTCTGACAACCAAATAGACCTCAATTTGCCGAATATATAAAATAAAATTATACTTTTAGAGATGTTCCCAAGACCTAATATACAGCTTCTAATGTGATTTTTTTTATATCATTCTTGTCGGCAATAATTAACCTATTCTAAGCCGCAAAGCTGTACATGACTCTTTGGAACTAGTACTCGTCGTTGGATAAAATCTTGCGAATTTCGTGAAGGCATCAAGAACTACTAAAATATACTTTTTCTTTGAAGTCACGGACGGAAGAGGGCCCAAATGATCAACGTTTATAATGTCAAAGGGTAGCGGAAGTTTCGAAATATTGAATAAGTTACGTTTGTTTGTTCGAACAGGAGCAGAATACACAATGCATTTCAAGCAATTACGTATGAAATTGTGGACCTGGGTTTTCATTAACGGAAACCAATAATACTTCTTGATTTCGGAACAACATTTATCCACACTCAGATGACCAATTTTTTCATGTGTCCATCTAATGATATTGTTAATTATTTCCCTAGGTACATAAAGCCTACGCTTGCCAGAAGGCAATATTTGATAAACTATTTCATCTTTGAGTTCATATTCTTCACTGTCGGCAGTTTCTAAGTGTGATCGAGACGACATATTTCTGGGTCTCGGCTTTTTGCGACACGCAATTGGAAGTCAATGTCAAGTTCACTGACTGCACCGATATACTTCACCCGACTGAGTGCGTCAACGTGACCCAGGCCGATGTACTATTGTATAATTGAAATTTTCAAGGAAAAGGGCCCAGCGGGTAATTTTTGACAACCCATTTTCGTTTGACAAGGTTCTGGCTAAAGCATCGCAATCAGTCACAATTTTAAAAGGTCTACGGTCAAGATATGTAGCGAAACGCCTAAGAGTGTATACCACAGCCAGTATTTCCTATTCATAACTATGGATATTTCTCTCGGAATTGGAAGTTGACTTGGAGAAGTAAGCCACCGGATGAAACTTCGAATCGTCTTGCTTTTGCATAAGTGATCCACCAAATCCGTGCGAACTGGCTTCGCAATGTACCTCGGTTTCTCGTTTATGGTCAAAAATACATAACACGGGTGGTTCCGTAAGTTTTTGCCTCAATTGAAGGAAAGATTGCATGCATTCTTCAGTGAAATTATATGGTGTATCGTTTCGTAAAAATCTAAGCAGGGGGTACGCAATTTTTGAAAAGTTTGGTACAAAACGGCGGAAGAACGAAAACAGTCCATGACAAGATTCTAATTGCTTATGGTTCTTAGGCACCGGATAGCGCTTGATAGCTTCGATATGAAGATCACTGGGCCGAATGCCAGCTGCACTGGCGTGATGGCCAAGATATTCTAACTCAGTTTGAGCGAATGTGCATTTCTTATGATTCAACTCTAGGCCGTAAGATCGTAGTCTCTCAACAACCTCAGTCACTGTCTTCAAATGAGTTGCAAAGTCGGGTGATGCTATCAAAATATCATCAATATAAACAACAAGCAAGCCCTCGGTTACCAAGTCAATTAAAATCCTATTGATAAAGCGCTGAAATATCGCTGGTCCATTTTTTAGACCGAAGGGAAGTCGTTTATATTCGTACTGTCCGTCCGGTGTAATAAAGGCAGTATATCTGATTGAGTCCATGATTCAATAATACAAGGTTAGATAATTATTGACGGCTGCGGTTTGACACTCCCTTACAAAAGGTTGCATTTACGAAGGACGGAGAAAAGGGGAGGAATAAAATCTCTCGGTGCGAAAATGGTAGTAGAAAAGTACTCAAATTAGGCAATTAGTAGTGAACTTCCTTTTGTAAATTCTAATGTAATTGCAGGAAGTCTGGCATTTTAAACCAAATGTTGAACGTAATATTGATGTATCTATGTGAATTACGTAATTTGTGAGCTATTCAAATGTTTAAAAACTGCAAAATGACTCAAAATTAAGATAAGACTACTATGAGACTGATGAAACATCCAATTTAAAAACAGTTTGTTTTTATCAGTTAAATATGCTTCATATGCATATGCAATTAAACATATTGCACAAACGCTCATACTTCTATTTCACACCAAAGCTACACTGTTTCCATGTAAATGTGCAAAGAAGCAACACGGTGCCACTGCTAAGGGAGCGGTGCGAGAGAGACAACTGTCAGTTTATCGAACCTTGTATTATTGAATCATGGATTGAGTCTTCATGCATCTTTATTTGGTGAAAACCGCTTTTGAGGTCTATAAGAATAAAAACTTATTGCCCAAGTGCTCAATATAATCTTCAGGTAATGGAATGGGGTGGTTATCACGTACGGTAACTTTATTCAAAGGAGGGAGACGGAGGTCAATCATCTTTGTTATCGGGTCTCCCCACAAATGTTTCATTATGTCAATCATTACTTACTGAGGCGTCAGGCCTACGTTCAAAGTTATCAGAAGACCCAAGTATACCAAGTAAATCTAGTGTTTCTCTCAATTTACAATCAACCGTACAACAATTTTTCAAATTGAAAATTTTATTATTTAAATAACATGGTTTTGTGCTAACCAATTTAATACCGGCTTTCTGGAAGATATCGCGACCGATAATTAAAGGCATAAATATGGAATTATCCGGTACTACAATAAAACTATGTTTAATTAATTTTTCTTGCATTATAACGAAGCCGGAAGTTGTGCGGAAGGACATCAGTGAAACATTTCCCAAGCCCATGTATTCCGTTTTGAATAATGGTTGCACTTCCAACTTTTATACATTTGAGTGGCGTACAAAACATTTAGGACTACCGGAATCAAGAAGAGAAAAAACACTTTCAAACTTGGCACACTTAAGATCGGTGTATCCCAAAGCAACACTTACCAGTTGTACCGCATTCATTTCGTCGACGATGACATCGCTCTCTCCTTCGATGAATCCCACACCTCGGTTCACAGCACCACCAACGGGGCGGTTCGGGCAGTCTTTCTATACATGGTTCATTTGTCCACAACGGAAGCGGGAACCTTCAGGTCGCTTTGGCCTCGGGCAAGTGCTTTGGTAATGGCACCAACGAGATCAATTGAAACAACGGACCGAGTTGTCAACAGAAGATGCGGCAGCGGGCTGAAAGGCAGCGGACTGCAGGGCAGCAGTGGAACGTGTAACCGATGATGCATTTGGCTCGACAGCAGGGTTTGGCACAAATGGAATAACACGACGAACTGGCATAACAATGCTTGGCTTTGATCGCAATCATTCGTATCGCACGATTGAGTCTTTTAATGCGCGTAATGTTGCGGCAGCCTTTGATGTACCCCAATTCCACCGATGATAATATCGATCAATTCACTTTCGGGAACTCTGGCACGATCAGTGATTTCCTGCATCCCGATAACGTAACGGTGGATAGTTTCATTTGGCTTCAGGCGTCGAGACCGCAATTGCCTGTACACTTCATCAGTTGAATACCTGCGACGAAACTCCGTGAGCAACTCTTCGCGTAAGGCGTCATAAGTATGCACGGATATCGTTCGTATGAATACTTTTGCAGTTCCACTCTGTAATTGACGCATTCCCACGAATCGAGCTCGTTCATCAAACTGCAAGATCTCGAAGGCGTCTTCCAAATCTTCGATCCACTTGTGCACATTATAAGCATCATCAGCGGTAAATTTTTGCTCCATTGACTCAATTACACTAATGCCCATTCGGATGTTCCATGTTGGCGGTCGGCTTATTTGCCGTAATTCATCCACTTGTTGTTGCAGCAGTAGCAAATAACGTTCCCGTTGGAATTTTTCAATTTGTGCTTTGACAGAATCACCGTGTTGTTGGTTAGCGACAGTAGGCATAAAATTAACATTCGACGGATTGCATGGACGCGAAACGAAAGTATTTGGTACAGCACTGGTGATATGTGGATCTGAAAATACACCTAATGTTGCTTCATAAATCGGTGCACCTGGTTGACTTCGGTCGGAGGCGCAAATAGGTTCATTATTTGTGTTTTGACCGCTCTCCCCTACAGCAGCCAATGACACATCTTCCATGGCTGCACCTGTAGCATTTGTTGCGGCAGTGTGTGGGACGGAAGCCATATCTTCCTTCCAAGCTTGGGGATCAGTAGTCAGTACCTCATGTGCGTCATTTAAAACTTCAAGTGCATCAGTTAATCGATCATACATTTCCCGTATTTGCGAAATTGTGGCGCTGGATGGTATCTCAGTACCTCGCTCCCGTAGCCTAGCCAGCATGTCACTTTTCGACAGGCGGTGCATTTCCCACTCGGTTGGTATTATTCTTAAAATTCACTTCGTCGAATCCTGTTTTGCTGGAGTTATCCTGTCCGCAGAGTTGTAAAGCTCGTGCTGCTGCGGTAATGTTTTTTTTCTTTTTTAACGGTTGTACAGAAAATATAGCTGACCTTTATATGTACGTCTGCACACTAGAATTGTCGCTCTTTTTATAAATCTCTTTTTCATTCTCCGCTATATAACGGATTTTTACAAGCGTTCTTTTCTTTCGTTAACATTCTTTTTTCGTTATGTCAAAGTTGTCATCATTTAGCACAATGTTCGTCTTCAGTATAAATTAAGGCTTGGGTACACGGTATTTACATACGTGCAAGCTAGTCTAATAATAGTATGCGACTATAGTTCGACCATTCTGACAACCAAATTGACCTCAATTTGCCGAATATATAAAATAAAATTACACTTTAAGAGATGTTCCCAAGCCCTAATATACAGCTTCTAATGTGATTTTTTTTTTATATATTTTTGTTCGGCAACAATTAACCTATTCTAAGCCTTGTTCAGCATCTTCTAAATATTGTTCTTCAGTATCCATTAATTCTATTTCTAAACCGATAAGTGTTTCTTCAGGACCCTCATCATCAACCAAGTCCGCAGTATCTGACACCCATTTCCTCAGTTTATTTGCCTCCAAAGTACCGTTATACGGAACTTGAGTTATTTGACAGCCATCTGCGTCGTGTACCAAATATCTATCATGAGGTAAACCCTTTCAATCACATATGGGCCGCGGAATTTCGGATACATTTTCATATTTGTGCCCGGGGTAGAGTATGTATATCTGACAGCCACATAGTCCCCTTTTTCATAAGTATCAGCATGTGTATTGTGCTTCAAAAACCGATTGTAGTTGAACTCTCGTGACCTAGCAATGTTTTCCGATGCTAAGTCTCTTATCATTGGTAGATCGCGGTCAATTACATTATGTTGTTCATCAAAGTGCTCCGTCAATGCACAATACTATTAGCACATTGTGTAATACCAAAGAGGAGGATGGAAGGGGTTTCTTTTGTCGTGGTATGAATCGTATTATTAAGAATATGTTCCGTGTACCGAATTATTTTTGCCCAATCCGTATGGCCCTGCTTGTCACACAACTTACTCATCATGGGTGTAAGGGCGCGATTTGTGCGTTCTACTTGACCGTTTGCCTGAGGTGATCTCGTAGCATTCGCAATATGCTGAATATTTCGGTCTTTTAAAAATTCTTTGAACTCCTCTGAAGTCGAAAGAAGTTCCTCGATCGCTTATTAGGCGGCGGGGGCGACTATAATTGTCGAAGTAATGCTGCAAAGCTGTACATGACTCTTTGGAACTAGTACTCGTCGTTGGATATAATCTTGTGAATTTCGTGAAGGCATCAACAACTACTAAAACATACTTTTTCTTTGAAGTCACGGACGGAAGAGGGCCTAAATGATCAACGTGTATAGTGTCAAAGGGTAGCGGAATTTTCGGAATATTGAATAAGTTACGTTTGTTTGTTCGAGCAGGAGCAGAATACACAATGCATTTCAAGCAATTACGTATGAAATTGTGGACCCGGGTTTTCATTAACGGAAACCAATAATGCTTCTTGATTTCGGAACAGCATTTATCCACACTGAGATGACCAATTTTTTCATGTGTCCATCTAATGATCTGCAAAAGATTTACGGACCTTTACGCGTTTGTGATGGCGAATATCGCAGACGATTTAACGATGAGCTGTATGAGCTTTACAACGATATAGACATAGTGCAGCGAATTAAAATTCAGCGGCTCCGCTGGCTTGGCCATGTCGTTCGGATGGACAGAAACGCTCCTGCTCTGAAAATATTCAACGCGGGCCGCGATGCTGGGAACAGAGGAAGAGGAAGGCCTCCTCTGCGTTGGAAAGACCAGGTGGAGAAGGACTTGGCTTCACTTGGCATTTTCAATTGGCGTCAGTTAGCACAGAAGAGAAATGACTGGCGTGCTGTTTTGGACTCGGCCAAAATCGCTTAGGCGGTTACAGCGCCAAATAAGAAGAAGAAGAAGAATCATTTCCCTAGGTACATAAAGCCTACGCTTGCCAGAAGGCAATATTTGATAAACTATTTCATCTTTGAGTTCATATTCTTCACTGTCGGCAGTTTCCAAGTGTGATCGAAGACGACATATTTCTGGGTCTCGACTTTTTGCGACACGCAATTGGAAGTCAATGTCAAGTTCACTGACAGCACCGATATACTTCACCCGACTGAGTGCGTCAACGTGACCCATAGATCTCCCAGGCCGATGTACTATTGTGTAATTGAAATTCTCAAGGAAAAGGGCCCAGCGGGTAATTTTTGACAACCCATTTTCGTTTGCCAAGGTTCTGGCTAAAGCATCGCAATCAGTCACAATTTTAAACGGTCTACGGTGAAGATATGTAGCGAAACGCCTAAGAGTGCATACCACAGCCAGTGTTTCCAATTCATAACTATGGATATTTCTCTCGGAACTAGAAGTTGACTTGGAGAAGTAAGCCACCGGATGAAACTTCGAATCGTCTTGCTTTTGCATAAGCGATCCACCAAATCCGTGCGAACTGGCATCGCAATGTACCTCGGTTTCTCGTTTATGGTCAAAAATACATAACACGGATGGTTCCGTAAGTTTTTGCCTCAATTGAAGGAAAGATTGCATGCATTCTTCAGTGAAATAATATGATGTATCTTTTCGTAACAATCTAAGCAGGGGGTACGCAATTCTTGAAAAGTTTGGTACAAAACGGCGGAAGAACGAAAACAGCCCATGACAAGATTCTAATTGCTTATGATTCTTAGGCACCGGATAGCACTTGATAGCTTCGATATAATGATCACTGGGCCGAATGACAGCACTGGCGTGATGGCCAAGATATTCTAACTCAGTTTGACCGAATGTGCATTTCTTATGATTCAACTCTAGGCCGTAAGATCGTAGTCTCTCAACAACCTCAGTCACAGTCTTCAAATGAGTTGCAAAGTCGGGTGATGCTATCAAAATATCATCAATATAAACAACAAGCAAGGCCTCGGTTACCAAGTCAATTAAAATCCTATTGATAAAGCGCTGAAATATCGCTGGTCCATTTTTTAGACCGAAGGGTAGTCGTTTATATTCGTACTGTCCGTCCTGTGTAATNGCTTTGGTAATGGCACCAACGAGATCAATTGAAACAACGGACCGAGTTGTCAACAGAAGGTGCGGCAGCGGGCTGAAAGGCAGCGGACTGCAGGGCAGCAGTGGAACGTGTAACCGATGATGCATTTGGCTCGACAGCAGTGTTTAGCACAAATGGAATAACACGACGAACTGGCATAACAATGCGTGGCTTTGATCGCAATCATTCGTATCGCACGATTGAGTCTTTTAAAGCGCGTAATGTTGTGGCAACGTTTGATGTACCCCAATTCCACCGATGATAATATCGATCAATTCACTTTCGGGAACTCTGGCACGGGCAGCGATTTCCTGCATCCCGATAACGTAACGGTGGATAGTTTCATTTGGCTTCAGGCGTCGAGACCGCAATTGCCTGTACACTTCATCAGTTGAATACCTGCGACGAAACTCCGTGAGCAACTCTTCGCGTAAGGCGTCATAAGTATGCACGGATATCGTTCGTATGAATACTTTTGCAGTTCCACTCTGTAATTGACGCATTCCCACGAATCGAGCTCGTTCATCAAACTGCAAGATCTCGAATGCGTCTTCCAAATCTTCGATCCACTTGTGCACATCATAAGCATCATCAGCAGTAAATTTTTGCTCCATTGACTCAATTACACTAATGCCCATTCGGATGTTCCGTGTTGGCGGTCGGCTTATTTGCCGCAATTCATCCACTTGTTGTTGCAGCAGTGGCAAATAACGTTCCCGTTGGAATTTTTCAATTTGTGCTTCGACAGAGTCACCGTGTTGTTGGTAGGCATAAAATTAACATTCGACGGAATGCATGGACGCGAAACGAAAGTATTTGGTACAGCACTGGTGATATGTGGATCTGAAAATACACCTAATGTTGCTTCATAAATCGGTGCACCTGGTTGACTTCGGTCGGAGGCGCAAATAGGTTCGTTCTTTGTGTTTTGACCGCTCTCCCCTACAGCAGCCAATGACACATCTTCCATGGCTGCACCTGTAGCATTTGTTGCGGCAGTGTGTGGGACGGAAGCCATATCTTCCTTCCAAGCTTGGGGATCAGTAGTCAGTACCTCATGTGCGTCATTTAAAACTTCAAGTGCATCAGTTAATCGATCATACATTTCCCGTATTTGCGAAATTGTGGCGCTGGATGGTATCTCAGTACCTCGCTCCCGTAGCCTAGCCAGCATGTCACTTTTCGACAGGCGGTGCATTTCCCCACTCGGTTGGTATTATTCTTAAAATTCACTTTGTCGAATCCTGTTTTGCCGGAGTTATCCTGTCCGCAGAGTTGTAAAGCTCGTGGTGCTGCGGTAATTTTTTTTTTTTTGTTCAACGATTGTACAGAAAATATAGCTGACCTTTATATGTACGTCTGCACACTAGAATTGTCGCTCTTTTTATAAATCTGTTTTTCATTCTCCGCTATATACCGTATTTTACAAGCGTTCTTTTCTTTCGTTAACATTCTTTTTTCGTTATGTCAAAGTTGCCATCATTTAGCACAATGTTCGTATTCACGATGTTTACATACGTGCAAGCTAGTCTAATAATAGTATGCGACTACATGATGAATATTCTTTTTAATTTCACTTAACTCCAGACAGTTTTTGAAAATTTTCACACGCAATTTTATTTGTTCTTACTAAATTCTCAATAACCGATTTTTCACATTTTGAATTCTGAAAATTACTTACAGAAGCTAGTTCTGAGTTGCTAATTTGTTCCCAGATATTGTCTGCTAATTTCGTTAATTCATTAATGTCACTCATACTTGAACTTGCCAAAATTACACTAATATTTTGAGGCAATTTTCATAACCAAAGCTTTTTAAAAAGATCCGAACTAAAATTGGAACCAGAGAGTAATAACATTGATCGATAAAATTCGGATGGCTTACGATCACCAATTTGAGAATCAGATAAAATTGTATCTAATTTTGCATTCTCACTTAACGAGTTTCTCTCTAGTAAAATTTGTTTTAATGCCGTAAATTTGTTGTTTTCCGGTGGATTTTGTATAAAATCTAAAATTGTTATTATTACTTCTTGCGGGAGTGCAGTAATTGTATATTCATATTTTGTTGTTTCTTGCGCAATATTTTTTGTACAAAACTGCATTTCCGCATGAATAAACCATGCTTCTGGACAACTTGTCCAGAACTGCTGTAATTTAACAGAAGCAGCACAAATCTCTATTAGGCAAAGAACACAGTGACGCGACAAAGAGAGCGACAAGACATTTTCGGATAATAGCGAAAAAAACAAACCTTAATTTTTCAATGCGAAAAGCGAAGAAAACGACAAAGAGCATAGCGACGAAAACAAAAAATTCGTTCTGTGTAGATGTGTGTGTGTCTTGTTGTGGAGAATGAAACATTTTGATTATTATAATACTAAAATCTCAAAAGGGGAGTTTACAGTTTTATAACAACTCACGTTCCGTACTTATATGTATATATAGCTATTAAAAATATGCAAGATACAGCTCACCAGGATGCACAATAATTTTGAGGTACATGATACAATTTCCAGTAATGTTCAGACTTAACGATTTTAAAACTTGCAGTGGTACTGTTCAATAGTTTCGAAGTGCAGTTTCACCGCAGATGTATCTTAGAGCTGTATAAGATGCAAAATCTCTGACAATATCTTCTCGAGCTTCTTATAGTCCTCAAACAATACAAGTTGAGGCGTGATATAATGCGTTGTTAATATTTGCTGCTACACTTCAGACAGCATAGTGCGCTTTAAATATCCGCTTTTCTGCTCGTACACGACGAATGCAAAATATTATGTTAAAGTTGGCAGGATCACCAATTGTAGTGAGCCAACTAATTGTAATATTTGGCTTTTTAGCATCTACAAAATTTTTTTAAAATTAATGCAATAATTGAATCAAGGCGAATTAATATAAGGTGATAGCAGNCATGTATTTTGTTTTTGCTTTGGCGGCATAAACTGTCAAAATCTGTAAGAGTGTGTGTAGAAATTCAAACAAAATTTTTCAATTTGATATCAGAAGCCGTGCGGCGAAACACATACACAAAATCAGCTGAGCTAGTAACACCACCTTATATAAATTCGCCTTGAATTGAATTGTACAACGATTGAGGAAGACTGTAATAATAATTTTAACTTCAAAAATTTTCAGTTTGAAAAACATAATAGTACAAAGTTTCTTCAATTTCTTAAATAATAATAATACAAAGTAGTACTCATGAGAAGTAAATATATAACATTAATAAGTCCCCTACATGTCCTTAAATCCTTTCATCGAGTAAAACGGTGTATTGAGAACAAGCTGTCGTCTTGGCGCATCCCTCGATCTGGCATACAACGAACGTTATCCAATCATCCTTCCTTATAATTGCAGGTTATCACGTCTGACTGTCCAATTCGTCCAAGATGTTTCACTCCACGGTGAAAATCAACTAATGTTACGTTTCATCCGAACGCATTATTGGATTCCGAGAGTAAAAACTATGATAAGTTCCGTCATCTACAACTGCAAGTATTGCACTGTCTTTAAGAAACGCTCACAAAATCAGCTAATGGGGATACTACCACAGGAATGAACAACCCAAGGCGAATTTATATAAGGTGGTGTTACTAGCTCAGCTGATTTTGTGTATGTGTTTCGCCGCACGGCTTCTGATATCAAATTGAAAAATTTTGTTTGAATTTCTACACACACTCTTACAGATTTTGACAGTTTATGCCGCCAACGCAAAAACAAAATACATGTAAACTTTTGTTTTTGTACTCCTGCTATCACCTTATATTAATTCGTCTTGGAACAACCTATTCGCGGCCTTTTACCAACACAGGGGTGGATTTTACTGGGCCCTTTGATGTAAAAACTTGCCGCGGGCGTGGATGCCGTATTTCGAAAGGTTATATCTGTCTGTTTGTTTGCTTTTCTACTAAAGCCATACATTTAGAGGCCACAAGCGACTTAAGTACAGCTTCCTTTCTAGCAGCTTTTAGCAGATTCGTCGCCAGACGAGGGTGCCCAAGAAACGTCTATTCAGACAACGGGACAAACTTTGTTGGAGTGTCACGAGCACTTAAAACAGAACTCAAAGCCTTCACAGCTGATGCTCGCACCAACGCTCTATCAAAGTTTGCCCATCAAGCACTGTCTTGGAATTTTATACTGCCTGCGGTGCCTCACATGGCTGTTCTGTGGGAGTCAGGACTAAAAAAAATTTAAAACCCATTTTAAAAAGATAACCTCAGGATGCAAATACAGTCTCGAAGAACTCAGTACGCTCTTTTGTAGAATTGAGGTGTGTCTCAACTCCCGACCACTGAGCCCAGCTTCAAATGGGCCAACTGACTTGGAGCCCCTCACTCCAGGTCACTGTTTAATCGGTGGACACATATTAGCGCCACCCGAAATCGATGTAAACGAAACCCCTGTGTCGATACTCAACCGGTGGGAGAAGCTAAAGGCATTACACCAGAACTTTTGCAGAAGATGGAATAGCGAATATCTTACAGAACTATAGAAGCGCATACAATGGAAGCGCCCCCAATCCAACATAGAACTAGGAGACCTTGTCGTCATAAAGGAGGACAACCTGCCGCCTAACGAGTGGAGACTGGGTAGAGTGGCTAAGTTGCTCCCAGGTTCCGACAATCGAGTGCGCGTAGTTAATCTTATAACCGAAAAGGGACAGGTAACAAGACCACTGGTCAAACTAGTTCTACTACCAGGCAACACTGCGGAAATCAATGTGCCGACATCTTCTATAGCAACAAGATCTAATTGATGATTTTTCAAACCCTGAACCACACACTACAATCATACTATACGTACATACCTCAACCTTAATAAATTATAACAAATACATTAATATTTGTTTAGGTGGATATAGACGTCAGATATATAAGTACATTAAAACAAGCATAGCACTCACCATTCTAATAATTTGCCGCTCAAGAAACCTGTAGTAATGCATTGGTATTTGGCATCGAACCTGTGCCTTATGGTATTGTAGTGTGCAGCTTCAACCAATTAAAAAAAAAAACCCGCAGATATTGTACCCCACGCAGCATAACACATCCGATTTCACAAAGATAACAATTTCGTTTTTAGTTTCACTTTGCAAATTTTCACAGGAGATTTGTTTTATACGCACATATTTATACACTGATCAGCTAAGTAAACTAGGGGGATTTGGAATTGTTGGAAGGCATTAGTTGACAGACCGTTTCACACCGGGGCAACTGTGGCATTCAACTAAAAGTTGCCACAAAAATGAAAACAGGGTCGGCAACTTTCTGCGATACAAAACGGAGGCTAGGTAGACACTTTAATAATACTTCCCAGTCTGCTCACAATTTGTTGGACATTAGCCGATAACCGCACCATTACACTTTAATGGACATTACACCCAATATACGGAGCAGTCTTCAGAGCTGCAAACATACCCACATGCCAGATTTATATCCCCTTTTGGATTTGCTGAACGCACTACGCACACTGAGATTTCCAATGATGGACGGACCATTACCTATTTTTATATGTATATAAACACTGCACTTATCACTTTTCTTTTAAATATGTAATTTTTCGTCATAAACAAATTAATGTACATCTTTTGTTTACTTTTTGCTCTTTTTGATAACCATAGAAGCGATCTCTATAGGGCATGATACAAAAATAAAAGGTAGTTTCCTTTATTGGCATTCGTTGTTGTTGCCGACCACTTGACTTTTAACAAGTTTATGACATTTAACTAAAATCAAAACGTAGTAGGGCAAAAGAGAAGGCACGCACCTGTTGCTCACTTTCGCTACAATTATAACGAGTTGTCCCTTCTTGTTATCTACGTTCCTTGCTAAAATCATGCTACCAGATTTACTAGCAGCAAATTTTTTTTTTCTTGAAAAAGTAAAAAAAAATGTTTGAAGTTAGTGAAGTTGGATAAAAATATTAAAAGAAAAGTCTAGCGCGTTTCCGAACTGCAATAATTCGGTACACTTGTGCAAAGTTTCGAAAAGTTTTTGCTTTTCCGAGGATTGAGTACGTAATACGATGTAATGCAGTGTGATAAAAATTGCTGACCCAAAATATTTTTGTACCTCGAAACGATGTACCGTTATTCGTGAAAGAGGGAGGAGCTGCTCCTTGTAACAATAGCTCTTTTTGGATTCTCGGAATTTTTTGATAAAGATGTGGCGCTGCTAAAATAGTATATACATATAAACATTATCTCCCCTTCCAATATGGCAATAACGACCGCGGGTTTCATTTCCTCAAAAATTAAAGAAAGCCCGCGGGCATTATTTCGTCTTTATTGTGGCTCTTGTCTCCATTATACAATATGTACATCCAAAACCCACTGTTCTAAATAAAAACTAACTAATATGATAACATGAACTAAATATTTATTTTCCTTCATTATACAAACAAATTGAAATTTACAAATTTCAATGCATATATTTAATAAATATGTATGTATGTACATGCGTATAAAAATTAAACAATTCAAATTTTCAACAAAAAAAGGAACATGAAAAAGTAAAAATTTAAATAAATACTTTCGTCGATTGTCGAATAATTTGACGGCAAATTGGACACAAAATGCTTGTAATACCATTTAGATTAGTACGATTACTGGGCTCTGCAAAACAATCTGTGCAAAGTTGAAAATGATTGGCCCATTTTCTCCTCCGATTGGCGGGCGGTGTGTGCCTTGATATCACACAAACCACTCGACCACGGCGGATTTATGTTATTCTCCCCTTTACTAAGTTCTGTTGCGAGCATTTTCAGTCTCCTCAGTTAAAACAACCCGTGCGTCATCCACATCCCTACAGTATTTCTGCGGCGTGGGTACACAAACAACCCCAACTCCTCATCGTACATTCATATAGAGCATTTAAATAATGTAAGTATATAAACAAATAAATTTTCCGGCGTAGTGGCGTTGGCGCGATCGGGCGACGCGACGCGGCGCGGCGCGATCCGCGGCCATCCGCGTTTGCCCTGCTCCACTCCAAAACCTAAGACGCTGAGAAAAAATATGCGCATCGTATTGAAGGCTAAACAAAACAGTAACAATTTACCTTTAATTTCCAATAATTCGCTTATCAGTTATTGGCAAAAAACACCGTTCGATTTTATGCGTACACTGCAGAAGGTAATTTAACGCAGAACTACACTCTATGCAAAAATAGAGAGCAATTCGTTTAAAATGCGTGTAATTTTATGCAAATGTATGCTTACATACATAATTGGAATGTTTCAGTAAAATAAAGCCGGAGAAAATACTACTCACGGGATTTATTTCCTTTTATATGAAATAAACCAAGCGGGCGTCATATCCTTTTTTTTGGGAAATAAATCCCGCGGCTATTATTGCTCTTTCGCAAAGGAAATAAAGCCCTTGGGCGTTATTTCCGCGGGCCTTATAGCACTCCACCAATGAAAACTACTGGAGTTTCATTTTATAAAATTTTTGTTTATAAAAAATACATGCAAATGAGGAAACGAGTTTTCTCCAAAAATACTGCTAATGGCCTAAGAGGAGTTTAATTTTTCTTTGCGAAAATGCTAATTTTACCTCTTTTTGAACTGGGCCCCTGAGTGCCTGTAGAAGGGGCAGGGAGGTGGATTTCACCAAATAATATTTCTTATAACTTCGTAACACCAGTTACAGTCCAAAAATGAGCAATTAATTTATGTCTAGATAAATAAAGTTTATAATGCTTACATGTCAGCCGCTTTCTCTATTATACAACTCTTACTGCACGCCCATTCATTGCACACGTTTTATAATAACAGGAGCAGCTATTTTTTAATATAACTATTATAAACCTTGTTACCGAATTACCGAATTTCCATTATAACACCGTCTAGAATAAAAAAAAAATAGATAAAATCCCACGACAGCTGGTTCTACGTACCGGAATGACTAGGGTTTTACACGACCAAGGTTGTACGTCCATAGGGCTATTTCTTCTTCGCATACTTGTGCTCAGGGCTGGCATTGAGTCAAACCCTGGACCAGAAACATATACCGTCTGTGTGTGCCAGAGACGATTGCACCACAACTCCACCTCCGTCAGATGCAATACGTGCAATTGGTGAAGCCATATCCAAGTTTGCTCAGGCCTCACGACTCACACCAATGGACCACTGCGTACATGGCTCCTTGCTACGCCAATCGAGCTGCCTCCACGGCACAACTGAGTGCGCTTGAGCAACTCAACATAAACATAACCGCACCACAACACAATACAATAGACAATACCACAGACACAACAGACCACACTACAGATGCAACTGCACCACCACCCACACGCCACCGCCAACAACTAGTTCCTCCGACAATCTGCACGGTGTGTCAGTTATCCGTAATGTGACATCAGTCAAGTGCAAAACCTGCCTTGCCTGGTGTCACTTTAGGGCATGCTCAAGACTGCGCACCACACGAGATTGGACGAGGGACTATGAGGGCCCATGCTGTGCTGCTCGGTTACAACCCCCAACTGCGACGCCGCCCACTAACACCACAGGGTAACAGCCTCAGCAGCAGCAAGCACAGCATGTGGCGGCACGGANCTGCGACGCCGCCCACTAACACCACAGGGTAACAGCCTCAGCAGCAGCAACCACAGCATGTGGCGGCACGGAAACACACATCACTAACACCCCACATTCCAATAAGTCTCCCTAGGCACACGAAGATTTTACAATTCAACTGTAACGGACTTCAGAGCAAGATCGAGGAGATAACGGTCATCATGGGTCGACACGGAATATTAATAGCTGCGGTCCAAGAGATGAAGTTGCATGGAAATTCAACACTGTTTAATTTCGCCGGATACAACGTGGACCGTCGAGATCGCGAGCGGGATAATGGTGGATGCCTAGCGTTCATCACGCACCACACCGTGCAGTATCGTCTTATCGAAGCAGACATCGACCGCAGGGCTACTATCCTAGAATGTCAGGGAATTGCTATCCGGTCGGGCGATGTCGATCCCGAAATATTTAACAGCTGCCCGGCAGGATATCACCCTGAAATAGTTGCGCTTCACTGAGGTGAAAACCGTATGGTAGTTGGTGACTTCACTGCGCACCACGATCTTCGGCATTCAAGCCTGTCAAACGATCGTAGGGTAACACAATTGGCTGAGCAGATAGACGATTTGACATTCTGCACAATGATTGACGACGCACCCACAAGGATTATGGGCAGCTGCTGCAGCTCACCAGACCTAACAATAGTCTGGCGTATCATGGCGATCCCAGCGGGATGCATCTCGAACCCTCGTCCGAATTTTGCTGCAGAAGCTGCTGCCCTAGCGAACGAGAGCGACAACCTTCGTCAGGCCGATCCCGGAAATCCCCGTTTTAGGTATCTCAAATCGGAGATTCGGCAACTTGTGAATATACATAAGCGGAAGAAATGGGAAGAGCATCTGAAAACCTGCAACTTCGCCTCTGGTATGAGTAAGCTTTGGTCAACCGTGAGGTCATTGTCCAACCCGACGAAGCGTGACGACAGGGTTTAAATGGACTTTGGTGAACACGCCTCGTCGGACCCGGAGCGATGCGCGAGCTATTTTAGCCGGCACTTCATCTTGCATCTTCCGGTGGATAAAGCCAAACGTCGAGTGACCAGAAGGCTGCACAAACTGCCAAAACTAAGTGCGCCTCTTGTTTTCACCAGCGGTGAGGTAAGGGTAGCCATCGGGAAGGCGAAAGCCTCCAAAGCCATTGGACTCGGAATATGCATGCTGATGCTGAAAAATTTGGGTCCTGCGGGAGTAGCGTACCTAACGGAGGTCCTCATCTTGTCAATGGCCACTCTCGTCATTCCAGATATCCGGAAGAAGGGGAGAGTGGTCCCACTGCTCAAACTGGGGAAACTAGCCAACAAAGGAGAGTGTTATCGTCCGATAACCCTCTTTTCCCCGGTTTCGAAGACACTAGAGGCTTTGCTACTCCCGTATTTTAAAAACCACCTGACCCCAGCGAAGCATCAGAATGGGTTCTGTAAAGTGCACAGCACAACAACAGCACATAACGCCATAAATAACCAGATAACTCGTGGCCTAAACCGAAAACGCCCCTGTGAGGGAACCATTCTAGTAGCGCTGGACCTGTCGAAGGCGTTCGACACTGTCAGCCATTCAATGCTACTAGAAGACATAGAGGCCTCCTCTCTCCCACAGGGGCTCAAACGGTGGTCGGCGAATTATCTTAATGGTCGTCACTCGTCAGTAACCTTTAGAGACAAATCGAACAAACTGAGGAAAATAAAACAGGAGGTTCCACAGGGTGGTGTCCCTTCACCATTACTGTTTAACTTTTACATTTCAAAGTTACCTCAACCACCAGAGAGAGTCTCGATTGTCTCTTGTGCTGACGGTTGCTAGATCATGGCGGCCGGGAATGGAATTGATGACTTGCGCTCGAAAGTAAACGGTCTTGATGTCGCCGCAACACCACCTGCACGAGGAGGCCCACATGCTCCCTGTTAAGAAGCATAACATAATGCTCTGCAGGCAGTTCCTGGTTGAGAGCCACAGATGTGGCCATTCAAACAGGCAACTCTTTGCAGAAGAGCCTTCGCCCAGATGGACTGACGGACGAAGTCCAGAGATTCATCAAACAAACCTCTGGACCCGACAGCTTATCGACAGGCCTTGAACGCCATTCACAGAGAGGCAGTCTCGAGTTATGTAGACTACCGACCTGTGAACCTATGGACAGACCCCGTCGAGGCTGCATGCTTCCTCTTCAAATTACATTATCGCTGATCTGCTAGCACATTACTACTTTAATTCTTTTTTTGTGCATAAAAAATATATTTCCAACAAGACGATAAATTGCATGCTATAATAAGTGAATCTTCTGGAAATATTAACTCTTAGTTAAGCAAGCAACAATTTCGACCAAGCAACCCTGTATACACTCATGAACCAAAAATACTAGATCACGTAAAACGCGACGTTGTATTTGTAACTGGTTTTAAGAAAAAAGTTTGCGAAAGCGGGTTCGTCAGCTGAGCGTTTGTTTACATCACAAGCACTACTATTTTACACTTTTATTCTAACAAAGAAGAGTTAATTCAACATGCCAACACATTTTAAGCATTTTGTTGCATCATTTTACCTAAGTTGTGCGTTTAAAGTGGATGACAATAATTTTGGCTAATTTTGGTTTTCGTCGTTTTCTTTGCTTTGTTTACTTTTCGCTCGTTTTCCAGTGAAACAAGATGGCGTAGAAGGGGGGGTGAAATAACACAAACGGCAATAACGCAAATTTGTGTTATTTCCCATTTGAATGTGAAATAACACAAATTTGCTTTATTTCATTTCTCGTTGAGCAATAAGACCAACTTTTATACTTAACAATTTGAGTAATAAAGCAAACTAGTGCACATATGTACGTAGTCACCCAGTTACATTTGACAAAAAGTAGTACATGAACAAGTTAAATGGACGGATTTGTAAGTATACAATTTTGAAAGTGCCCGGCGTCGCGGCGGTCCGCGTTGGCGCGCCGCCCTGCGCCACCCCGCGCCATACTGCTATACTGATATTACCTGTGCAATGTGCCTTGGTTTAACTGTATTTTTGGAATAAACAAAGTTCTTTTTGCTTCTGTCAGTAAACTGTGTTTTTTTTTTACAAATAGTATAAATAAGCAATGGGAAATAAGGCAAAATTTGTTTTATTTCCAACCTTTGTTGGAAATAAAGCAAAACTCAGATTTTGGTATTATTTCCCATTTAAAAGTGAAATAAAGCAAATTTTGCGTTATTGCCGTTTGTGTTATTTCACCCCCCCG
>NW_016157403.1:262039-262856 GCF_001687245.7 Rhagoletis zephyria | reverse complement strand
ATACCTGTTATATGCATAAAACCGCAAAATCGTCGGAAAAAAATTCATTAAAAATTAACGCGATTTTTTATTTGCTTAAAACTTTCATTTGTTTCACTAGAATTACATACATAACCAATCTATCTGCGTACCCAAAAGTAGAAAATTTATATGAAAATTTGTTGAATTTTTCTACATTCTGTATAAATTTTGAAAGTTTGAATTATGTGGTTTCGATTAAAGCATGAACCATATTTTTATAAAAAAATAACAAAAAAAATTTACTTGAAAAACATTGTAAATATTAAACAAAAAAGAACCATGCAATCACTTTTGATTGCCTGTGTATGTACGTATGTGTGTCTAACAAATTATGGCTTGTTATCAAAATACCGATATTAACTAACAAACTTAATATTATATAGCACAAATGTGTTTGTAAAATTAATTTCATTAAAATTATTTCTGCAATCAAATTTTCTATTCATGCAAAAAGCCAAACGCATAAATACATATATACGTATGTACACATGCATTTGTAAATATGTATGTAGATATGTAATGTATGTATGTAACATTATATATAATATTATATGTACATACAAATGTACGATTGTTCTGCTTTCGTCTTCCCCTCGCCGCTCCCATCAACACAAATTATTCAATTTCTGCGAATCGGCACCAGATTGGCACGTGCGCGAAACCATTAACCCCATGTTTACAAAATATTTAGATTTTCGCATAAGTTTGCATTTAATAAAGCAATACTCGTACATTTTGTATGGAGAATAATATTAATTAATTTAAAATTCTGCATGTAACCATGTTCTCGACGATA
>NW_016157403.1:250829-258795 GCF_001687245.7 Rhagoletis zephyria | reverse complement strand
CTGAAAATGATGTGAAAAAGCTGTAACTAACTTTAGTGTCAACTTTATTTTGACCATGAATAAGCCCCATTATTTACATGTAATACGAGTATTGCAGTGAAAAATCATAATTCAACACATTGGGCCGTATGCATAAAAACTAAGCAATTGCTTGTAGTTAAAATTTCATAACTTTCACTTAATTTTATTTGAACAAATCGAGTAAAAGGTCTGAGATTTTAAGAAAAGGTATTTGCTTAGGTTATATGCATATGGCATATTTTCTCGAAATAAATGTTCATAAAACTCAAAAATAACTTTTCGAGAAAACCCACTTTGCTAACAAGTGCAATTGCTGCTTTTGTACGTTTTTGTTAATGTATCCATCTTTGAAGTGAATTTGCTAGCAAGAAAACTGCGGTTTGTTGCATTGAAAGCAGCATAGCAATCGTTAAAAAATAAAAACTGATTTTTTCTTCGCTTTTAAATGCCGACAACAAATTACCAAAGAGTACGCATTTGTAGGCTTTTTTTGTCAATGTGTCCATCTTTAAAGTGAATTTGGGAAAAAACTAAACCACCTAGCAAACTGCGGTTTGTTGCATTGCAAATAGCGTAGCAACTACAATAAGAATCGTTAAAAAAAAACGATTTTTTCGACCCAAATGCCGACGGCAAATCACCAATGAGTTTGCATATTTGCACAGCTTTCACATATTTATTAGATAACAAATCTACGTTTTGGAGTTAAAGCATTCCCTGGCATATATTTTCGAAAATTAATTTTCATTAATTTAAGCAAGAATTTTAATTTTTTTTTTATTAAATCAATGCCGCGAAAAAGAAAATCCAAACCAAAGAACTTAACATTGATACAAATTAACAAATTCGTATCTCCGCTCAGCTCTGTTAACTTGCCGCTCAGATCTGTTAATTTGCCACTCTCAATTTTCGATTCGAGTGGTGAGCTTCTAGAGCGATTTTGGTAGTGTTTGACAATTCACACGGCTATTCGTAATTGCTGCTTCTCTGTTTTAAACGTTCTCTGGACACTCATGATCCAAACGTAAAGCGAGCTCCACATGATCACTCTACTCTTCAATCATTAAGGGTCATACCACTATCACATGTTTTCGTCATGCAAGATCAAAACTATGCAGCAGTGATGAAATATTAAAAGTTTTAAGATCGAAAAGGTGCTTAATAATCATTGATATTGCTCGCCACCCTCAAAATGGTCTTGTCTTGCGCCACCTCAGAAGTCGAAACCGACGCTTTCCGCCTAGTATCTTCGGCCGGAATGGAAACGAATGCTTTCCATACGGATGACACAAGTGAATCGGCACTTCTGCGTTTCCGACCGCTACTACCACTTGAGCTCCAACGACAGGGTTGGGAAATTGCCGAATACCGACCTCCTCCCACTTGGCAGCGAACGCAACCCCGATGTCGGCGAAACCGTCATGGGAGAGTGGAATTGAACGCATTCCACCGCCCAATGCGAAGCGGTTTCCGAACCGGGCTAGCAACGAACCAACAAACACCAACATCCTCGTTTACCATATTTACTTAATACATATTTGCACACATAATGAATTCCATGAATAAACAAAAAGTGCAAGTGATTTTTTTTTTTTAGCCACGTTTATTTAACACTTCTTTTGTTCGGTCTGAATCCAGAAACGGAGATCGGCACCAGAGAATGGCGAATATTAAGTTAAGGAAATGAATTAAAATAAGTAGTAAACGGAGCATGGTGATTGGACTTGCTGACAATATTGCGTGTCGCAAGGGGGCGGCATGTTTAAGCCAACGGCCTAAATTTGCTCGAACCTTTCGACCCACCCTAATAGTTAACATTTTTGCGATATAATGGTTGCCCTCGAGCTGTTAACTACTATGTTAAGAAATATGCAATTATAACTTTCGTTAAGTAAACAGTTCGACCGGCAATCGTAAATAAAACCAAAAACGGTTTACTCACTTCTTTTGCGAGTATCCGAAGAATAGGACGTCATCCAGCCACCAAGCTCAGCATTTGTATTAAAGGTAATCTGCAATTCAAATGTACGTACATATACACAAAATTCTTAAGTGAATAAACAATATTATAATTAGTTATACTAATACTGATTCTTTTAACTTCTTTCCATCAAATTTATCATCGGCGCGAACGTGCAATCTAACCATGCTACAAACGTTGCGCCGATAACTAACGTGAACAATTTTTTTTAATAAAATTTTAGATACGTAAGTCGATTTTATGGTATTTTGCAATCGTATGTGCGAAATTTCATACATTTAGCTCGATATTTGTGGTAAATCTTTACTAATATTATAAATTCGAAAGTACTTAACCGATTCCCATTAAATTTTATACACTGGTGCCAAGTAGCACCTCCAATAAAACGGAATTTGCATACCGCATATCATATATCAGAAAATAATTTTGATAGAGTACAGAAACTTGGTATAGATACACATATGTTAGGGTCATTCCATACAATATTTACACCTCAATATTTTTTTTGGGGTGAAATATATACTGTTACATTCTTTATCGAAAAAAAGAAAATACCTATTTTTTATTTCGTCCTGATATTCGAAAATCTCGGAAAAAAAATTCCCGAAATTTTGAACTCTCGGAGAAGTATCTTTCTTTAATTGTTTGCAGTTAATATACTATTTGTCGGAGAAATCAGTTAAGGTATCAAAGGAATTTGATAATTGGAATATGTATCAGAATATAGACGTCAGACAAGAGATATTTAATAGGGTTTTAGTAGGAATATATTTCGACTAGGGTTGCCACCATTTTTTAAAGTCGAATTTAAATTAGAAATGTTCAGCTTGAACATGTAGAGTTTTCTTAGGCTTTTGAAAAGGGTTGCCACCTGTTTTAAATCTAAATTCAAATACAATTATATTATAAGTTATTACAGTCTACGTTTTAATCGGCAGAGCCTTGAAAAGGCTTTATTTCTAAGCAACATATGTATAGCAGGGACTCCACATATTTGAAAATTCAAATTCAACTTGAATTATAGGTTTAAAATGTAAAATTCAAAATTTTCAATCATTTCAAGGAATTATTACAATATGGGTATCAATCGAAATGATTTTTAAATGATTTCATTTCGAAACTACATGTACATAAGTATGAAAAAGTATCACAAGAGAGAGGTTTAAGATAGTTTTAGTTTGAAAGTTCTTTGAAGATATTTAAAAATTTTAAAGTCTCCTGATTTTCGCATATTTTAAGTATGCTGAGTTTAAATAAAATAAATTACACCTAATGTAGCACGTAGAAATTTCATACACTCAGCGAAGCGGGTGAGAGCGATCTTGTATACGATATTTTTGACGAAGATGTATTTCAGGTGTGCGATTTGGTAAAAATTTAAAATCGCGTTGAGCAACCCGTAAACGACCACCGATTTCTTTCAAATCTTCAGTAACATGTTTTTTCTTGATGCTTTCAAAGTTTTTGATGCATCGCACACAAATTTTGAAAGCTTGGTTTTTTATGAATCAGTCTAGTGTAGTACATACATAGCATATGCTTCCATAGAGAGTAAGCTAAAGAACAATTCCACGGTGGATAAACGCTTTTACTTGTTTGTGAATAAAGCTTAGTCGTGGAGGCAAATCTTTCAGTTAAGCTCATCCACTGCTTTAATTATCACATGTTATAGGCTGGGTGTCGATAACGTCNAAGAACAATTCCACGGTGGATAAACGCTTTTACTTGTTTGTGAATAAAGCCTAGTCGTGGAGGCAAATCTTTCAGTTAAGCTCATCCACTGCTTTAATTATCACATGTTATAGGCTGGGTGTCGATAACGTTGATAAAGATGTTTACTGGGAGTTATAGCCCAGTTATGCATTCTTTGCACTGCTATACCATTTTTACGTAAAAATCAAAACCCAACAGACTTCTACATGTGAAGTGTTATGCGTTGGGTAATCGCTTAGGCATTCTGCACATTGGTCGTTCAATCATAGTCGCTTCATCGTCACAATCATGATGCAACGATTACATGACGACTACACTTTCGCACACTCGGTCGTGATATTTCAATTAATTAGGCTTCTAAAAATTCACTTGGAGCAGGTATTTTCTGTTTTTCTGGTTGATAATTTCTCGAAATATTTACAAAAACCTGCAATTTTTAAAATATAGACTGTGCTGCAACAATACTATACATCATTTTTCAGTAATATCTCTTATTTTCTTTTCCTGAAATGTGTTTTGTGCATGCACACAGAGACTTTTTACAATTTCGTCATATTTTATAGTTAAAACGTTAACGTTTATTGAATTTTAATGGAATTATCCATTTTTTAATAATTTCCACAGATTTTATGCATAAAATACTAATTTTTATGCAATTTTAATGCAAGTATTAACTTTTTCACTAATTTTCACAACGATTAGCAAACGACATTGTCGTACTTATCCATTTCTGCATATTCTACGATTTGCCGATAACGAAAGGTGTGCAGATCTCCTATGAAATGCATGTGCTCGGCTTAAAATTTCAGGGCGAGACGATAACGCAACTATAATTGGGCGACAAGTGTGCAGATAGCCTTACACGCAAAACTTATTTAACAGATTCCTTATGTGACAACTCTCAAGCAACGTCAAGTGTGCAAAACTGAGCTATTAGAATTAACCAGACATGGCGCAAACGGCCATAAATCTCATGCAATGTCTGGTTATGACTTCCCACTTAAACATCATTGTCGACGTTTTTGACATCATGCATACAACACGTGATCGATAAAGCAGTCGTTGTTAGGGATGAACTAATCCCATGCAGTATCGATACCTGAAAACTATCGGATCTAAAGTATCGATACCTAATTTTGGCTTGGAAGGTATTCCGAATGAACTGATTTAAATTTAAGTTTTTAAAATAATAAGCTAGTTATTCCCTGGGAATCCTAATCTTCGAATAATAAAAGTTAGTATTGTACAGATAACACATTGGAAAAGAGTAAAAGAAATTAATCTCGTTTAAAGAAACACTAATTCATAAAATATTTCAGCGAAAAGTTTTATTTTGTTGTACAGGGTACTGGGCTGGATAAATCTATACTAATAAATATTTTGAAAGCCGTTTTTTTGTGTTCGCAAAGCTCGAGATCGGCCCCGCTTGTTTTGAAATGTTGGTTATAAGTTCTGGATAGGCTTCTCATAGTCTTAGTCAAAAAAAGTTTAAATACTTCTTAAGAATGGAACTGCAGGACTTTAAAATTCCTATAGAATCCAACATACATGCCCACATAACAGCGCTGCTCGCCTGCAAAACACAAATAAGAGCGCCCTATGCTGTTAATTCGTACGGAATACAGAGCAAAACAAGGTTTATGATTACACACGTGCTAATGTTAACGTTAATGTTGAATCTTATGTTAAAAAAATACATATATATATGTACAGTTCATGGATGAATAATGTAGGCAATTACATATGTATATATGTACAAAGAGCAACTCACATTGCTGTTAGCACTTACATACATTTGTTTATGAATATGTATTTATGTACATTAGGGTGCTTTTTTGCGACTATCGTTTTTTTTTTTCACTGCCACCTCGAAATTTTGTGGATAACACCTAAAAAACTCCGTGAAGATTTGAATCTTTAATATTAACATTAAGTACTCGCCCAAGGCGTGCATATATTTCCCATATAAAATGCACGTCAACTTTGAGTTTTTTTCTTCAAAAGTCTACAGCTCAGAGGCATTTAATGGTATAATCTTGGTCAATGATGGGTTTTCCTCAGAATTGGATGCTCTACAAAAGTGCTCATTGCGGTGTAATCCTACCTTCCACCAGCGAGGTAGTACGGGTCACTAAACCCAATTTTTTCATATATATGTATATAATTACAGGGCACCGAAATTGCGCATGTGGAAACTGGGCCTTTAGACATTATTTCGGTTTAGACCGAAATTTCGCATGTATGCTTACCTCGGTTTTTTGTCATATGCATTATTTCGCTTTTAAAACGAAAGTTATCATATGCATAATTTCGGTATTTTCTCATTTGCATTATTTCTGTTTTCAACCGAAACTGTGCATGTTTGCAATACTTCGTTTTTCACATATGCATTATTTCGGTTTCCAACCGCAATTGTGCATGCATGCATTATTCCGATTTTTGTTGTATGCATTATTTCAGTTTTCAAACGAAAGTGTGCATATGGATAATTTTGTGTTTTCTAATATAAGTTACTTCTACTTAGTAAGGGTTATAATCCCTAGCGCGGTCGAAGGCCGCCCACGCAAAAATAAGTTCTGCGCAAAAATACTTCCGCCCCTCTTTTCTGGCAACACAATTTTTTCGGTCGGCGTACTATATATTGCTGGAAAAAATAAAGCAGATTTTTGAAATTTTTCCAGATGTAAACATTAAGCATAGCTTTGCCACATTGAAATTTTTTGAGAGGGAAGATTTTCTTTTAAATATGTGGGATTTAATAAAAGAGTAAAATTTGCATAAAAAAATAGCAAGTGGATGTGTTCGATAATCAAATTTGAACGTTTTTCTTATGCGTTTAAAAGATCCTTTTAATAATATCGATGTGCAGAGATGAAGAAATAGAATAAAATCCAGCTTTGAAACATTTATTTATTAAAAAACTTTTTTCATTTTATTTTAAACAAAATAAATATATTTACATAACAAAACTCTTTTTTTTAATAGTCCGAAAAGAACGTGATGTTAGCTATTTCGTCATTAAAGTATAATCCGAAACCAGGATTCGGAGAAGGTTGAATGGTCTCATTTCCCACACAATTAATGGAGCCAAAATTCATAATTCTCGTGAAGTGAAGTATCTACAAGTAATTCTGTATACAAAACTATCGTGGAAATCCAACGTGGAACATAAAACCTCTAAAGAAATGGCAGCATTTTGGCAATGTAAATAGTATGGTGGAGCAGATTCTCAATCAAGAGCGTGGGAAGTCTGCTTGCAAAACTTCAAAGAACTACTGCCGTGTGCTGTACGGAAGCTTTCTCTACAACACGTGGCGCTGCTCTGGATGGACTGCTGCACCCAGCGTCACTTTGTTTCTTCATACGTTAGCGGTCTTTTCTTTCAAAGAAAAATTTGGTTGGTTGTTTTTCAAATATGGCGATGTAAGAATTTCCATATTCGTTATTGCTCAGATCGAAGACAAATTTCCTTTTAATTTTGTAACTAATTTTTTCAAAATAAATAAATGATTATTGATGACTAAATAAGTATGGCAGCACGAAATGTCACAATCTGCTTAATTGTTAGGTAGTTAATATGGCGTCCGAAAAGTGACAATGAAACTACCTTCTTTTTTTATCATGCTCACTAATAAAAAAATTCACTTTTGATTTATAATAACCAAGGCATATATAACATGGTAGAAGTGACCACTAGCTCGAAGTATCTTGTAGCTAGTTATAATGTCAAAAAACTGTAAACAAACAAATTAACCCTATGAGGTGCGCGTGCTATGTTTGCTACAAATTAGCATCAATTGAACCTCATCATGCATGGTACAATAATTACAGGTATTGTCTTCCCAGAGAGTTTTGCTTCACATCGAAATTCGTGCTCCCTTATTTTAATTTTGACGCAGTTCTTTTACTTTTATTTGGCTTTGCATTTTGTTTTTGCTCAATTTCATTTTAATAATTTTTCAAAACAAAAGAAAAAACGTTTGAAATGAAGTGAGCCAAATAAATTTAGAATTTATTTACTAAGCAAACGTTTTTTTTCGGCTTTTGCAAATTAAATAAGTCCTCTGCAAGAAGATTTGTTAAAAATAATACGTGTACATATATGGTATATGGGGTATGGAAATATCCCTTTTCCCTAGCACTAACCTTTTAGTGTGGACAACAATGATGAAGGCAGATCGGAATATGTGCTCTCTGGGAAGACAATACCTGTAATTATTGTACCATGCTCATCATGGTGGAATTATACCA
>NW_016157403.1:242700-250804 GCF_001687245.7 Rhagoletis zephyria | reverse complement strand
AGATCGAAGACAAATTTCCTTTTAATTTTGTAACTAATTTTTTCAAAATAAATAAATGATTATTGATGACTAAATAAGTATGGCAGCACGAAATGTCACAATCTGCTTAATTGTTAGGTAGTTAATATGGCGTCCGAAAAGTGACAATGAAACTACCTTCTTTTTTTATCATGCTCACTAATAAAAAAATTCACTTTTGATTTATAATAACCAAGGCATATATAACATGGTAGAAGTGACCACTAGCTCGAAGTATCTTGTAGCTAGTTATAATGTCAAAAAACTGTAAACAAACAAATTAACCCTATGAGGTGCGCGTGCTATGTTTGCTACAAATTAGCATCAATTGAACCTCATCATGCATGGTACAATAATTACAGGTATTGTCTTCCCAGAGAGTTTTGCTTCACATCGAAATTCGTGCTCCCTTATTTTAATTTTGACGCAGTTCTTTTACTTTTATTTGGCTTTGCATTTTGTTTTTGCTCAATTTCATTTTAATAATTTTTCAAAACAAAAGAAAAAACGTTTGAAATGAAGTGAGCCAAATAAATTTAGAATTTATTTACTAAGCAAACGTTTTTTTTCGGCTTTTGCAAATTAAATAAGTCCTCTGCAAGAAGATTTGTTAAAAATAATACGTGTACATATATGGTATATGGGGTATGGAAATATCCCTTTTCCCTAGCACTAACCTTTTAGTGTGGACAACAATGATGAAGGCAGATCGGAATATGTGCTCTCTGGGAAGACAATACCTGTAATTATTGTACCATGCTCATCATGGTGGAATTATACCAGCGAGATGAAAGATTTGACCCCATCTTATTTGAAAATTGCCTTTAAAAATTTGTATAAGATAGCCGCATGTCAGGAAAATAAAGCGAGAAAGCTTTTTTATTACTTCACCTGCTTATAATTTCACCATACATGTAAGAGTATAGCGATTATTGCTATATGGCTTTATTAAGTAAGTTTTACGTTATATGTAATGATCAAGTTAAAGTAACAATGTTAATATTAATTCAAAAATGACAAGTGGATAATGCGTTTGCGACGGGAAACTCAACTGCTGCTACGACTGTTACCGACTGTTGCTTTTTGCGGATCACCCGAGCTTACTCCCGCTGACAGTTAGGGTTGCTTATAAAGGGAGTGGAGTAGATCAGCGGGCGGGTTGCATATAACCGTCTTACACTCGGCCCTCCTGATCCTCGTCATCTGTCCCAGATGACATAAGATCCTCGTTTTCGGTGATGAACCTCCAGAGCTTCATATTATCGCAGCTGGTAGATGTGACGTTAGGCCCTTCGACTTGTGCAGCCTTCTTTACTTCGTAACGGCCGTTTCCTTTGATTTTTATGACCTCATATGGGCCCAGAAACTCGCTGGCCAGTTTGCGTCCGGCAATGAACTGTGTCCTCTTGATTGCGACCATATCGCCCAACTTATAAACATGCTCGGTCCGCCGTTTTTTGTCGTAGTTGCGCTTGTAGGTCTGTTGGGTCTGCTCGATGTGCCTCTTCGCTTCTTCTCGCAGTTTCTGACGTTCTTCGTTGAACCTCTCTACCAGTTCTTATTCAAGGAGTTCCAACATACGGCTTTCGGCTTGATTATGCATCTTGGTGCCAAACATCACTTCGAATGGTGACGATTTTGTCGAAGCGTGCATGTGCGAGTTGATAACTTTCTGGACTCGCGGTACGTACTTAAACCACTTGGACGGTTCACCTGCTGACAACTTTGCGATGATGGGCAGAATGGAACGGTTAACGCGCTCTATCTGCCCGTTCCCTCTAGGCACCCCTGTTGTTGATATTACGTGCTCTATTTTATTTTCATTCAGCATATCATTCCACTTGTTCACCGTGAACGCTGGGCCTCTGTCTGTTACTATACGCTTCGGGAACCCAAATATGGCAGACCACCCAGTTAACTTCTTGATGACTTCTTCTTGCCCAGTTGACTTGGTTGGAAACAGCCATACAAACTTGGAAAAACCGTCAACTACAGCAAGGATATATTTGTACTGCTTGGACGTCGCATCCATTGGACCCAAATGGTCGATGTGCAACGTGTGAAGCGGCGTATCCCCTTTCTCGATGCAATGCAAGAACCCTTCTTGCTTTCCCAGCTTTTTGTTATAAATTATGCATTTAACGCAATTAGCAATTAATTTTGTTACCTTACTTTCGAGATGTGGTATCCAATACGACTGTTGAATCGTCTTAGCTGTAGAGAAGTGACCTGCTTCGTGGGACTGCTGAATTACCTCTCTTTCCATCAGTTTTGGAACGACGAACAACTCATTGCCTTGTACGAGCTTGTACAACAGGTCACCTTACAGTAGAAAGTTTTGATACGGATGTTCTTTTAGGATTTCGGTGATCGCTTTTACGTAATCATCTGCCTGCTGAGCCTTTTTCATTCGTGCTGAGAGCTCTGCTGTTATAACCATACAATACTGCGGGTACCGACTTAGGTAATCGACATGTTTCATCTTTTCACCAGCCCGGTGCTCTACCACGAAACTGAAATCCTGAAGGTACAGGATCCACTGAGCGACTTCTCTCGGTACATCGTTCTTGCTCGTCGTTTGCTTAAAGGCAATGCAGTCCGTGATAAGCTTAAAATTTACCCCCAGTAAATAGTGGCGAAACTTTTTGCATGCCAGGTATGCTGCCTTGACCTCCAGGATGTAACTATGCTGCCTAGATTCCGCTGCCGATGCTTTCCTGCTCCAAAAATACACTGGATGGAGCTCATCATTGAACAACTGGAGCAGAACTGCCCCGTATCCCTCTTTCGAAGCATCCGTATGAAGCTCAGTTGGTGCCCCTCTCTGATAAATGCGTAAAACCGGTTCCTTCGTAAGCATTTGCTTGAGCAAATGTATCGACTGTTGTTCTGCGGGTCCCATCTTAAATTCGACGTCTTTTTTCAGAAGGTTTGTTAACGGCCGTGCTAACTGCGCGTATCTGGGGATAAACTTTCTGAAGAATCCCGTAAGCCCGAGAAACGCTTGGATGGCTTTGATATTTTTCGGTGTTCTGAAACGGCTGACGGCGGTAGTTTTCTCTTTTCCAGGCGATATTTGCCCATTTTCAACAACTTGTCCGAGAAAATTTATGCGTGATTGAAAGAAGCTACACTTCTTCCATTTTATCTTAAAATCATATTGCGAAGCTATCTCCAGAACCTTCTTCGTTTTCTGCATACATTCGTCCGCAGTGGAGGCGTACACAATAATATCGTCCATGTACAACTGCATGATGTCTTCGTTAACCAAGTCTTGGAAGATGTGATTCACAAAACGAATAAACGCTGCTGGGGAGTTCTTAAAACCGAATGGTGCCTTGTTGAACTCGAAAAGCCCTTCGGGAGTGACAAACGCCGTATACTGTTTGCTACATTCCTCCACTGGCACGTGAAAGAAGCCATTCTCTAGGTCCATTATGGTGAAAAACTTAGCTGCTTGCAATTTTCCCAAGACATCCTCGATCAATGGAACAGGGAAACAATCTTGCAGCACCATACTGTTTAGCTTCCTGTAGTCGACACAAATACGTAGCGTTTGGTCTTTCTTCTTCACAACGACCACTCTGCTTGCTACATTCGATGATGACCTTTGCACAACGCCCTGTGTCAACCACTCATCTACTTGCTTTCTTACGGATTCTGCTTCGTCGGCTGATAAACGACTCGGCGACTGGCGAAATGGTTTGATAACACTATCAGGTACAATCTTCAACTCTACAGGGCATTTTTTCAGCTCCACTGTTGAATTTCGGTAGCGTTGTATAAGCTGTTCTACACTAGTTTTAAATTGCGGTGGTGCTATAACGGGACAGGAAACTTCGGTAATGTTAAACACGTCAGCATACTCCCACCTCGATGCTTTTTCAGGTTCCAGGCTTGAAAATCTAAAGCCGTGCAAGTCAGCCGAAAGACGGAATTTTTTAGTGAAGTCGTAGCCCAACAGGGCCTCACAATCCATTTTGTTGCTTGGAACAATCACAAATTTGTGTTCCGTATGTAACTCATCGACTATGATGTCTGCAGTAAAATACCCCAGCGGCTTTGTAGCTATATTACCTAGTCCACGCAACATGGCCGAACTCTTGAATACTTCAATCCTTTTTATTTTCTTCAGCACACTTTCATTGACGATACTGACGTCCGAGCCAGTGTCAATCAGACAGTTAACGCTTACATTATTTACAAGAATTGTTTTGTAGCGGTTGTTATCAACACATATTCGCACTTTGTTGGACTCTTTTGGGCAATTAGGAGCAATGTGTCCACTTTCATTGCAATGAAAACATTTAGTTTGCGCGTTACATTCCTTTCTTTTGTGTTCTGCCGAACCACAGTTGAAGCAAAATTCCCTTTTTTTAGCAGGCGGAAACTGTTGTTTCACACTTGTGTTCGCTTTAACCACACTTAGTTTGTTTTCGTTCTGCATTAGCCGCTCACAAATTTCGTACTCTTCTTTCAAATCTTTGTACGATTTGCAGCGATACATGCCTGCTTTAAATTCGCTTCTTACACTGAGTCCATCAACAATGTAGCGCAACACTGCTCCAACTTCAACATCACTTAAAGCAGCTAAACCTCTCATATGCAACATATACTCGTGAAATGTTTCATCTTTTTTCATTTTCCGTTCTCTTAATTTTAAATGCACATCTGCGCTACTCATATTTCGCTTGAATTCTTCTATTACGGATTTTTTTAAGCCATCATAGTCATTCACGGTCTCCGCCTCTAAAAACAATTTTGCAGCACCGCGCATTTTGCCTCTAGCGTGCACATACTTTTGTTTTGGAGTGTGTTCGTAAGCGTCGGCGTTCTTATCAAAAATTTCAAACCACTTTTCAACTGGCACTGCATAGCCGTCGAACTCGCCCACCACCTTATCGAAATTTTCAGCTGAAATGTTTGTTGTTTTTCGGCGTTGTTCATCCGCTTGCACTTTTAGTGTAAGCAGCTTCATCATTTGCTCAATCTTTGCATTTACTTCACTATACCCGCTGCTATCATTATTCGATTCTCCCTCTCCTCGCGGCATCGTTACACGATATTCACCTTCTCCGTCTCTTTTTTTTCAACTTCGTTTAGCTCACGCTCAACCTTTTCCGTTCAACTTTACGGGAAATTTCCAGTGTGAGGTTATTTTTCGCAGCGGTACTTATATACCTACTTATTTTCGCAAATTTATCTGCGCGGTTTCTGCTTTACCAACAACGACCGCTAATTCTTACACCAGTAACTGCGCATGAAAATTTCTCCCTAAAATTTTTGTTCAATGCTAATAGCCCAACCTTTCGCACACAGGTTTTCCGTTCAATCTTCCTTTTTGCCTACAATTGGCACAACTGTTCAACTTAAAAACTTTGCTACTGTTCAATTTAAACTGTCTGCGAGTTGGTTCCTTTTTCTCACTACATATAACACGGTTTCGACCGGCACGAGCCCCCAAATGTAAGAGTATAGCGATTATTGCTATATGGCTTTATTAAGTAAGTTTTACGTTATATGTAATGATCAAGTTAAAGTAACAATGTTAATATTAATTCAAAAATGACAAGTGGATAATGCGTTTGCGACGGGAAACTCAACTGCTGCTACGACTGTTACCGACTGTTGCTTTTTGCGGATCACCCGAGCTTACTCCCGCTGACAGTTAGGGTTGCTTATAAAGGGAGTGGAGTAGATCAGCGGGCGGGTTGCATATAACCGTCTTACATACATACGTATACTAATTTTAAGGATTACTTCAATATTATCTTCAAAGAATTTTAGCTGCATTCGCATCTTATATGCACATATAACTACATATGGACAGAAAATAATACCTCATAAAGGAAACCACGTCATTAAATGAAATAAATGTTTTATGAAACTGTTTTAAACATTTTTTTGTTTCTATTCACCCAATGTTTTTGCGCGTTTAGTTAAATATTTACTTCTATAAAATATTCCCACTTATAAAAACGATTTAATGTTTTCTTCTACATACGTATGTATATCAGTGTAAATCTAGGTCCTGTTATGTGTGCATAATATTGTAAGAAAATTCTCTTACTCAGTTCTGAAATTCGGTGGCTTCAGGCAAGCAAGTCTTCTAACTTCCCAACTAGGCGCCTTAAAGTATCGTACCACTTTCCAACAATGCAACGCTCGTAGTTCCTGCTCCTTTTGATTTTTGTATATGGATTAGGGCTGTGCGATTAATTGATTACTCAAAATTTTAATTAATCATAAAGTAAATAACTCAATTATTCGATTCATTGGAAATTATGATTACTCAAAAGGTCAGTTACTAGAGTAATCAAGATTTTTGATTAACCAAAAACAAAAATATTTGAGTAATTTGCTTTATGATTAATCAACATTTCGAGAAAATGAGTAATCAACATTTCAACTCTTGACATATGTATAAAGTAGCTAAAGTTCCTTGATACCTTGAAAACAACGTTTCTGTTTTCAAATATTAAAACAAAAAATTTTTTTCATATACAGAATGTAAAAAAGAAAATAAGCATTTTCCAAAGCAAACGAGAAAAATTCTTTTTTTGAGTAATCATATTTCAAGTAACTCGATTAATCATCGTTTTGAGTAATCAAAATCTTGATTACTCGAGTAATTGATTAACCGAATAATTGATTAACCAACTTGCTCGAGTAATCGAATAATCGCACAGCCCTAATATGGATGTATCTATAAACGCATGTGGTCGAAAAACAAAAAAAAAATCACACAATTCAAAATTATATCAAAGCATAATTGAATTTTTAATGAAAATTAGAAAATGCCAGCTTGAAAAGGGTTCAAAGTTATTCATCATTTAACATTATAGTCGGTGTTCAAAAGAGAGAAATGTTAAAATCACTTCTACCTTGTTTAATATGCCTTGATAATAACTCAAATTTTGATTGCGGTAAAGCATATGATACTTCCATAGTTAACCATGAATTTTTAAAAATTCCTAGAGTGCAAAGATATATATATTTTAAATGAAATGCGTTTTTCCTTTTTTTAAATCAAATACTGTAGATATATTTTTAAAGTGTACTATATTTTTTCAGATTTTTTTTTGGAAAAGTACTAAAAATATCTTATAAAATGTTGGAAAACTTAGGTTATAATCCCTAAGCACGGCCGAAGACCGCCTACGCAGAAAGAAGTTCGTTTTCATGTATGCACTATTTCGGTTTTTGTCATATGGATATGAAAATTCGGTTTATATGGGAGGTGTTATTTCTCCTTTTTCAATAGCTCCAATTTTTCTCCAAGAGTATGCGATCGATTTCAAATACGTTAATGCGAAGTTCCAGTACCCGTCCATGAACACTTTCAGAGATATGCAGTATGAAAAATTCGGTTTGTATGGGCCGCGGCCCTTTTCCAGTAGCTCAAATTTTCCTCCAAGAGTATGCGATGGATTTCATATATCTCCATACCAAGTTCCATCACTATTTCATGAACATTTCCAGAAGTATACAATATGAAAAGTTAGGTTTGTATAGGAGGTGCCACGCCACCTTTTCCAATAGCTCCAATTTTTCTCCAAGAGTATGCGATCCATTTCATATACGTCAATACCAAATTCCAGTACTCTACCATGAACACAGATATGCAGTATGATATATTCGGCTTTTCTGATAGCTCCAATTTTTCTCCAAAAGTATGCGATGGATTTTATATATCCATACCAAGTTTCAGAACTCTACCATGATTATTTCCAGAGATATGGTGTGTGAAAAATTCGGTTTGTATGGGAGGTTCCACACCCTTTTATATATCGAGAATTTTGTTAGCCTATAACCATTCTTTGAACAACTGCAGCAGGTGTCTGAAATTAAAAAAAAAAAATCAGTTCAGCTGTTCTCGAGCATTGCGATATACATACATAGATGGATAAGAGTTGTTGCTTTTAATATTGCCCTCACTTACGTACAAAAAAACATAGCTGCAGGGTTTTTACGCGCAATGGCACCCTGAAACGGGGCACCGAAATTGCGCATATGGAAACTGTGCATTTAGACATTATTTCGGTTTCAACCGAAACTGTGCATGTATGCTTTATTTCGGTTTTTA
>NW_016157403.1:239605-241682 GCF_001687245.7 Rhagoletis zephyria | reverse complement strand
TTTAATCCCTAAGCGCGGCTAAAAGCCGCCTACGCAGAGAAAAGTTCTGCGCTAAAATACGTCCGCCCTTCTTTTCCGGCAATACAGAAAGGAGAATTCTACTTAGTAAGGGTTATAATCCCTAAGCCTACGCAGAAAGAAGTTCTGCGCAAAAGTACTTCCGGCCCCCTTTTCCGGCAACACAGAAAGGAGAATTCTACTTAGTAAGGGTTATAATCCCTAAGCGCGGCCGAAGGCCGCCTACTCAGAAAGAAGTTCGTTTTCATGTATGCACTATTTCGGTTTTTGTTATATGCATTACTTCGGTTTTGAGTCCAAACTGTGCATGTATGCATTACGCAGGGTGCCCCTGAAACTGTGCATATGAAAAAAACCGAAATAATGCATATATGCACAGTAGAGTGGTTCATAAAAACACTCTTTTTGGAAATTCATAAACGCTACCTGAAATTATTGTTGTTTGTGATAAAAAAAGAGACACGTATTTTTTTATTTTGAAAAAAAAGTTTTCTTAGAGGTTGCGCTGGTCAGTTTTTTATAAAAACGCTGACGTTCTCAATTTTTTTATTTTCTCGACATGTTAAAATGCAGCTAAAATTATGGTTTTTACACATAATTACTCTGGTATTATTGGGGACCTTTCCCTTAATTACACACCTGTCTTGGACAATTAGAATGGGTCTAGTTCTCGAAAATATGCTCTCGAAAAGACACTAGTAAAATTAAAACGTTGATACTGAACGATTTACGCATTGTCATGGGTTGGACCTTGTTACCAGGGGGTTTCTGGGGTTGCTAATTAGGAATCTGAAGTCAGTTTTTCGAAATTCAAAATGGCGGATCCAAAATGGCGGTCCATTCTTTTAAAAAATGATTGTATTTGTTCGAAACCCGGCACTCGAGAGTCTTTTTTGTCGCCGATTACGAATCTGAAGTCAATTTTTTTTAATTCAAAATGGCGGATCCAATATGGCGATCAAATTAAAAAAAAGTACTAAAATTAAAACGTTGATCCTGAACGTTTTAAACATTGTCAAGGGTTGAAACATGTTTCCAGTGGGTTTCTGGGGTTGCTAATTAGGAATCTAAAGTAAGTTTTTCGAAATTCAAAATGGTGGATCCAAAATGGCGACCAACTTGAAAACAAATGACTGGATTTGTTTGAAACTTATAACCGCCATTTTGAATTTTGAATTTTGTAATTAAGCGAAAGTTCCCCAATACCAGAGTAATTATGTGTAAAAACCGTATTTTTAACTGCATTTTAACATGTCAAGAAAATAAAAAATTTAGAACATCAGCGTTTTTATAAAAAACCGACAAGCGCGACCTCTAAGAAAACTTTTTTTTTTCAAAATAAAAAAACACGTTTCTCTTTTTTTATCAAAAATAACAATAATTTGAGGTAGCGTTTACGAACTTCCAAAAAAAAACTTTTTTGAACCACTCTAATGCACAGCTTCAGTTGAAAACCGAAATAATGCATGTAAACAAAAAACCAAACAATGCATATATGCACAGTTTCGGTTGAAAACCGCAATAATGCATATTAGAAAAACCGAAATTATGCATATGGACACCTTCGTTTGAAAACCGAAATAATGCATATGAGAAAAAGGAAGTAATGCGTACATGCACAGTTTCGGTTTAAAACCGAAATAATGCATATGGNGAAAAAAACCGAAATAATGCATATATGCACAGTTTCGGTTGAAAACCGCAATAATGCATATTAGAAAAACCGAAATTATGCATATGGACACCTTCGTTTGAAAACCGAAATAATGCATATGAGAAAAAGCGAAATAATGCATATATTATTTCGGTTTTAAACCGAAACTGTGCATGTATGCATTACTTCGTTTTTTTATATGCATTATTTCGCTTTTAAAACGAAAGTATGCATATACATAATTTCGGTATTTTCTCATATGCATTATTTCGGTTTTCAACCGAAACTGTGCATGTATGCATTACTTCGGGTTTTTCATACGCATTATTTCGGTTTTCAACCGAAACTGTGCATGCATGCATTATTTCGGTTTTTGTTATATGCATTATTTCGGTTTTCAACCGA
>NW_016157403.1:231334-239580 GCF_001687245.7 Rhagoletis zephyria | reverse complement strand
GCATATGGTAAAAACCGAAATAAAGCATACATGCACAGTTTCGGTTGAAACCGAAATAATGTCTAAATGCACAGTTTCCATATGCGCAATTTCGGTGCCCCGTTTCAGGGTGCCATTGCGCGTAAAAACCCTGCAGCTATGTTTTTTTGTACGTAAGTGAGGGCAATATTAAAAGCAACAACTCTTATCCATCTATGTATGTATATCGCAATGCTCGAGAACAGCTGAACTGATTTTTTTTTTTTAATTTCAGACACCTGCTGCAGTTGTTCAAAGAATGGTTATAGGCTAACAAAATTCTCGATATATAAAAGGGTGTGGAACCTCCCATACAAACCGAATTTTTCACACACCATATCTCTGGAAATAATCATGGTAGAGTTCTGAAACTTGGTATGGATATATAAAATCCATCGCATACTTTTGGAGAAAAATTGGAGCTATCAGAAAAGCCGAATATATCATACTGCATATCTGTGTTCATGGTAGGGTACTGGAATTTGGTATTGACGTATATGAAATGGATCGCATACTCTTGGAGAAAAATTGGAGCTATTGGAAAAGGTGGCGTGGCACCTCCTATACAAACCTAACTTTTCATATTGTATACCTCTGGAAATGTTCATGAAATAGTGATGGAACTTGGTATGGAGATATATGAAATCCATCGCATACTCTTGGAGGAAAATTTGAGCTACTGGAAAAGGGGCGCGGCCCATACAAACCGAATTTTTCATACTGCATATATCTGAAAGTGTTCATGGACGGGTACTGGAACTTCGCATTAACGTATTTGAAATCGATCGCATACTCTTGGAGAAAAATTGGAGCTATTGAAAAAGGAGAAATAACACCTCCCATATAAACCGAATTTTTCATACCGCATATCTCGGCCAGTGTTCATGGTAGAGTACTGGAACTTGGTATTGGCGCATATGAAATCGATCACATACTATGGGAGAAAAATTGGACAATGGAAAAAGGGCGTGGCACCTCCCTTTCAAACCGAATTTTTCATACTGCATATCTCTGGAAGTATTTATGGTAGAGTATTGAAACTTGGTGTGGAGATATATGAAATCAATCCCATATTCTTGGATAAAAATTGGAGGTATTGGTAAAGGGCGCTTGGCACTTCCCATACAAACCGAACTTTCATACTGCATATCTCGGCCGCTGTGGTGTAGTGGTAAGCAGTGCGCGCTTCCACTCCGCAGGACCTGGGTTCAATCCCTGGTCAAAGCAACATCGCAAAAAATATAGAAAAAAGGTTTTTTTCTTAACAGCGGTCGTCCGTCGGCAGGCAATGGCAAACCTCCGATTGTATTTCTGCCATGAAAAACAGCTTCTCATAAAAATACAATCGCCGTTCGGAGTCGGCGTAAAACTGTAGGTCCCTCCTCTTTGTGTGACAATATCAAGGCGCACGCCACAAGTCGGAGGAGAAGCTCGGCCAAACACTAACATATGTGTAAGCGCCCCTATATATATATATATATATATCTGGAAATGTTCTTTGAAGAGTACTGGAACTTGGTGTGGAGATATATAAAATCAATCGCATACTCTTGCAGAAAAATTGGAGCTATTGGAAAAAGGTGCGTGGTACCTCCCATATAACCCGAATATTTCATACTGCATATTTCTGGAAGCGTTCATGGTACATTTTTTGAACTTGGTACGGAAATATATGAAATTAAACAAATTCTCATGGAGAAAAGTTGGAGTTATTGGAAAAGGGGCGGGGCACCTCATGTACAAAGCGAATTTTTCATCCTGTATATCTCTGGAAGTGTTCATGGCAGAGTACTTTAACTTGGTATGGTATGGAGATACTATGTATATGAAATAAATCGCATACTCTTGAGAAAAATTGGAGCTATTGGAAAAGGGGCGTGTGACCTCCCATACAAGACGAATTTTTGATACAGCATATCTCTGGAAGTGTTCATGGTGCAACACTGGAACTGGGTATGGAGATATATGAAATTAATCGCATATTCATGAAGAAAAATTCGGGCTATTTGAAAAGGGGGTGTGTCACCTCGCATATAAACCGAATTTTATATAATAAGAGTACTGGAACTTTATACGGGCGCGGCACCTGCCATACAAGTAGAACTTTTCTTATTGCATAACGCTAGAATTTTCATGGTAGAGTACTGGAACTTGGTGTGGAGATACACGAAATTAATCGCATAGTCATGGAGAAAATATGAAGCTATTGGAAAAGGGGGCGTGGCATCTGCCATACAAGCCGAATTTCATACTGCATATCTGTGGAAGTGTTCATGGTACAGTACTGGAACTTCGTATGTAGATATATGAAATCAATCCCATACTCATGGAGAAAAATGGGCTCTTTGAAATGAGGGCGTGGCAAAGTACAAACGTACTGACTTTTACTTAACTTTTAATGTGTATATAATTCTTCTGTAGGTATGTTTGTGAGTGAAATAATAAATGGCTGGAGGGATTTTAACAAAGTTTTGTGTGTGTGTTTGAGTGGGTCTCTGGATAGTTTAGTTTCAAAATCTAACGCGCCAGTTGGCGCTGAAGTTGAGCTATTACAAAAAATCTTTTTTATGATCCGATTTGGCGAATATTCAAAACGTGTGTTGGAAACGGTAAAGGCAGTCCAATTGCAAAAAAGAGTTGCCAGGTGGTGCTGAGCTCGAGTTATTACTAAAAATCGACAAGTGAGAAAAGGTGTCGTGAATGTCAGACTAAATCGACCTGTGGCACCATTGAGTATATCGAACTCTCGTGTGTTATGATTAGGGTAGCCAGATGCGCTGATTTAATCAGTACATTTGCGGATTTTTTCTATTGTACTGATTTTTATGAACCCGAAATCAGTACGCAAAATCGACTGATTTTTTGAGTTTTGAGATTTTTACATTTAATAAATATTTTTAAAAAACTGATATAATTGACATTTACTTGAGGGTAACATGTAACATGTGAGCAGATTAAAAGGATTAATTAAATTTAAGCCATTATTTAAAAGGTTTTTTTTTCAGAGGAGGAAGCATCGAAAGCCTAACCCGAAAAACCGTCAGTGTGAGACTTCAACACACTAAACCGGCACCACCGTTAAGTATTTCGTCGGACACATGATTCCACCCACAGTTCGTCTCGGTTTGGTATTAAACCTACCCACCCCCTTGGTATTTTACAACTAGGAAGTTCGTTTCTAAGTCTACTAATGTCCCGGTACATCGATTTATTGCTGCTTATAAAATTGTTTGAGAGGTTCGCCGCCTTCGTGCCGTAACTGTTCTAGGAAAACGGGCTTTTTATCTGGCCTGAGCCAGAATTAAAATACAGAGGCCCCGCTGGCTTGGTTATGTCGTTCGAATGGACACCGACGCTCCAGCTCTGAAAGTATTCAACTCGGAACCCGCTGGTGGTAGCAGAAGAAGAGGGAGGCCCCCACTGCGATGGAAAGATCAGGTGGAGAAGGACTTGGCTTCACTTGGCGTTTCCAATTGGCGTCAGTTGGCACAGAGGAGAAACGACTGGCGTGCTTTGCTGAACTCGGCCAAAATCGCTTAGGCGGTTACAGCGCCAAAAAAGAAGAAGAAGAAGAAGAAGAAGAAGAAGAAGAAGAAGAAGAAGAAGAAGAAGAAGAAGAAGAAGAAGAAGAAGAAGAAGAAGAAGAAGAAGAAGAAGAAGAGCCAGATAGAATGATGTGGCTGCTTCCAACCTCGCCTGTCGTTCTTGCCTACGCCTCACTTGGTCGCTGGTGCGAAGTTGCTGCACAACTAGGGCACACGTGGTGTCAGCTTGCAATTGTTGCGTTTCCTAGCATTTAGCAAAAACACAACTACTTGGATTCAACCCAACATAGTAGCACTGTTTCAGGTACTTCACGATTTGCAGGTTTTATAGGAAAAGCTGGTTTCGCCATTAACAAACCTTATGGAAAGTAGCGACCGGAAATGACTTCCTGCAAAAACCTGCAGCTCGTGGACCACCTGGAACAGACTTAGGGCCGGTTACTCAATGTCTGGATAACACTATTATTATTATTAGTACGTCGGGTATACTCGCGCTGCGACCTAAAAGATCTATTGTGCTAAACCCTGATTGTGGTCACTCCAACCTTAGGCTATTCAAGAAATTAAGCACATTGGAGGGTGCCGTGTTCCAAATCTTGGATGGAGAAGACAATCGTTCCCCAAGGTGCATCAGTCTGCTATTCATGATACGCGGGCAGTCACACAGAATGTGCTCCGAGGTTTCCTCCGCCAGCCCACAGAACCTGCAGTCCGTCTCTACAGAAAGCCCCATTTTGTTTAGATGGTACCTTAACTTGCAGTGTCCTGTCAGGTAGCCTGTAATAGTCCTAAGACCCTCCCGGCTGAGTTCACGGAGTCTTTCTGAGTTCCTCTTGGAAGGAGTTATGAATTTCTTTGATTGTCTCATTCCCTTTGACTTACGCCAGTGGGCAGCAATCTGAGATTCCTCCCAACTCCTAAGTAGTTCTGCAGTGTATCCTATAGATGTACCACAGAAAGGCTCGGGACCATGCATTCGCGTTTGGGCCCCACGTTTTGCGAGATAGTCAGCCCTTTCGTTGCCTTCAAACCCTTCATGCCCAGGGACCCACCACAGCGTAACTCTATTATGGGCTCCTAGGCTATTCAGAAGAGTTTTACAACTGTCCACAAGCCTAGATGTCGTTTTAAATGAGTCTAAGGCCCTTAGTGCTGCCTGGCTATCCGACATAATATTTATTCTGGCCCCGTTTGTCCTTCTCCGAAGACATTCTCGAACACAGACTTCGATTGCGAAGATCTCCGCCTGGAATATGGTTGGGTATGAGCCCATTGGCAGACTTTTCTGGAACCTTGGTCCAAGCACGCCTGCCCCAGTACTCCCGTCTTCCATCTTTGATCCATCGGTATACCATACTTGGGACCCTTTGTCAATCATAGATATTATCGCTTTACAGCAGTCCCTTTCAGGAATTCTGACCTTGTAGGGCTTATCAAAGGATAATTTCGGTAGCATGATATCTGTGAGCTTGATAGCGGGATCATCCAGAAAAGGCTTGAGAACCTCCAAGTGACCCCAAAGATCTCCACTCTTCATGCTGATTACATTGGGCAGCCGTATGGAGCTCCAGCAGGCCTCCTTTTCTATCAGAATAGATAGAGGAGGAATGCCTGTAATTATACCGAGGGCATCCGTTGGACAGGTGCGCATAGCTCCTGTGATGGCCACACAGATCAAGCGGTGTAGCTTGCTCAAGGTGGCACACGCACTTGCTTTCTTTGCTTTTGGCCACCAGGCCAGTGCCGCAGCCGCATATGTGACAACAGGTTTCACGACCGTATTGAAAGACCAATACGTTAGTTTGGGTGATATTCCCCAAGTTTTACCATGGAGTCTCTGGCAGGCATAAAACGCCCTTGTAGCCTTGTTGGTAATGTTAAGGAGATGTGAGTTCCAATTGAGCCTTTTGTCCAGAGTTACCCCTAGATACTTCGCCTCTTCTGAGAACTCAATTTCTGTCCCTGCCAAAGTGGGTTTAGTCAAGTTGACTTTCCTTCTATTGGTAAATGGGACAACGGTGGACTTCTGCGGGTTTATTGACAATCCCTTTGAAGCACACCAGTCTTCCGTTAGACTGAGCGCAGCTTGCAATCTGGAACAAATTGTGTCCTCATGCCAGCCGACAACGTAGATGACTAGGTCATCTGCATATCCATATGCCTTGAATCCATTGCCATTTAGCTTTTCAAGAAGTTCGTCAACAACCAGAGTCCAAAGTAGGGGCGATAAGACTCCCCCTTGAGGACAGCCACGGGTGGCATTTACTGCTTGCCTGTCGTCTCCTAGTTCCGCTATTATGGTTCTGGACCTCAACATGCTTATGATCCAATCCGTTAGAAGGACAGGAATATCCTTTCGTATCATAGCTGTCGATATTGCTTCATAAGACGTATTGTCGAAAGCACCTGATATGTCCAGGAATGCACACAAAGCTATCTGTTTATACCGCAATGCCTTTTCAATGACTTGAGTTAGGCTATGTATTGCAGTAATAGTAGATTTGCCTGCCTGGTATGCGTGCTGACTCTGACACAGAGGCTTATTCCTGAGAAAGTTATCCCTTATGTGAAAGTCAATAAGTTTTTCTAGTGTCTTTACTAGAAAGGAACTGAGGCTAATTGGCCTGTACGCCTTTGGGAGTTGTGCTGAGTTTTTCCCCACTTTGGGTATAAAGACCACTTTGACTTCACTCCATGTTGTTGGTATGTGAGCAAGTAAGAGACTTGCTCTCAGCAATCTGACTAGTGGCCCTGATATTAAGCCCAAGCTCTGCTGCAGCAGGCATGGGAAGATACCATCTGGACCAGGGGATTTATATGCACTAAAGGTTGAAATGGCCCACGATATCTTTTCCACACTGACGATTCTTCCTGCTAGGCCTCTAGTCCTCCTGTTTGCGCACACAGCGTTCGCCGTGTTTGTCGAAGGACATGTGCCTTGTGGAATACATCCCGGGAAGTGGGTTTCTAGCAGAAGCCTGCTGGTTTCTTCCGGGGTGCCAGTGTAGGTACCATCTGGTCTTTTCAAAGTGCATAGGACTTTCGGATGATCTAGTTTAAGGGCCTTCTGAAGGCGATGCACCTCTGGAAGAGAGGAAATACTTCCGCAGTGCTCACGCCACGTAGCCCTTTTAGACCTTCTGAGCTCACAGTTGTAAGCGGTTAGGGCTGACTTGTAGGCGGTCCAGTCACTGTTGACTTTGCCCTATTGAAAAGTTTCCTGGCTCTTTTCCTTAGTTTTCCGAGAGAATCGCTCCACCAAGGGACATCCCTTTGAGACTTCTTGGTTCTCAGTGGGCAGCTCTCTTCAAAACCTTGTTTAAGAACATCTTGGAACTTTCTCGCCTCGTCCTCAAGTTCATAGACGGATGAAATTGGTGCGGTAGAACCATTCACTTCCCGCTCTATGTGGAGGCGAAAGAGTTCCCAGTTTGTTTTTCTGGGATTTCTGTAAACATGGTTTGTTACTCTTTGGGCTTCTATATCGAATCGAATATGCCGGTGGTCCGACATAGATACCTCATTTGAGACATGCCAGTTTGAGATAAAGGTCGACAAGCTAGTTGAGGAAATTGTCAAGTCTAGAACCTCCCCTCTTATAGCATTGACAAAGGTCGGCTCATTACCCCGGTTAAGAATAAATAAGTTGTTCTTAGTGATAAATTCAAGAAATGACTCACCTCTAGAATTGGTGTCCGAGCTGCCCCAAACACAGTGATGGGCATTGGCGTCACAGCTCATTATTAGTTTCAGCTTTCTCCTTCTGCAGTACTCCTCTAGGGCTATTACTTCCCTTGTGGGCATCTCACAGCTGTCGCCTGGGAGGTAAGCTGAAGCGAGAACGACCTCTTGTTCTCCCATTTGAGTGGGCACTTTAGTCCATACAGCAGCTAAGTCCTGTTGTGTCAACTCTGTAATGCATGGAGTCGAAGACGTCGATAACGATGTTTAACCACAGATTAGTGTTAACCAGACATTGAGTAACCGGCCCTTAGTATTTCAAACTGAAGATGACTACTGCTGCTTTTGTGCTTCTTGTGCAATGTAAGTTATAAAAATTTGGAATAGGTACAAACTACCGACTCTTGGATATGATATACTTACAGTGACGGTCAAACCTGTAACATGGTTTAACATTTTTTATGTCAGCCATCGCTATCTTTCCATGTTTTAACGACTTTCATTTTTTGTTGTATATTCTTTTTGGTACACCTGAACTTCCTATCTCATAATGATTTAAAGTCAATCCAACAACAATAATAAAACAAGCAGACAAAAATATAAATTAATACAAATGTTGCAGTTTTGCACTCATAAAGTTTTAAGAACTTTTTAACAATTTTCACGAAAGAACTGTTAACATAATATTTAGCTTTTTTAGTTCTTTGATGCGATTTGGCATTTTGTATCTCTGTAAAAATTCTGGAGGTATATCCTCCCATACATCTTTAGTTTGCTTTCACAGCTCATGTACTCCATTGGACGGACTTGGATACTTTGTAAGGTGTGCTTTTAGTTGTTTTCGCAAATTCTCGATGAGATTCATGCCCGCGGATTGTAGGTCATTTCAAATTTGCAAATTTTTGCTTTTGTAATGGGTGATTTTTTTGAGGTTAGGATTTTCATGCATTAGTATTTGACAGATCACGTGGGATTTCAGACATGGTGTCAAAGAGAAAGATG
>NW_016157403.1:224571-230975 GCF_001687245.7 Rhagoletis zephyria | reverse complement strand
TAGCATTCACTACGCTACAATATTTGCAGCCACAACCTACCACAAATCTATCCTATGTTGTACATATGTATGAACATACGATATGCTTACCCACATACACCAGGCATGTACATACGATGTACATACATATTGGTAGAATATTCACAGTGCACATACACACACACACCAGCATGCGCTAAAAATATAATACGCAAACGCAAAGCGCAAGCAGGCATGCGCCCAAATATACGTGGGAAGTTCGTTGGACACTTGCGCAAAAACTTTTTCAGCTCGTCTTACTTCGCAACCGACTTGTGCGATGACGGGTATAAGGTTCTCTACGAGTGCTCATCCGCTATCAGTCTCCGTAGGTAAGGGTACGTCGCCTTTTGGCAGATGAGTGCAATCCTATCGCTTACGCAGAACGCCGCATGCCCGAGGGGACTGGAGGAGGGGTCGTCACAGAGTGTGCATCGCCACACTTTGTAGACGTTGTCGTTGCTATTTGCAACGATGTACTCCCCTCGTACAGGTCCCAAGGCCGCCGTGGAAGATCGCACTCACCCGTGCCGCCAACCGTTCCGCACCTTCATCGTTAGTGTGCGACCACGAGGGGCGACACAGATGTATGCTTACGGCCCACTAATCAGTCGCCGTAGTCTCCTCATTTCATCCTCAAGGCACCGTCATTGGAGGCCGCCGCCACTATCACCGTAAGTCATCACCAGATGGGCCATTACTACCTCCCCTATGCCAACCCATCACTACGCTCCCCGCCAGACGCCTCCGATAAACCGCCGGAATCCAGGAGCGCTGCTCCCTCCGTCCCCACAAGCTAGGGCCGCCACCGAGTGATGTCACTCTCACTGTTACCGATCCATAGTCGTTGTTATTCTCACCTCTACCGACCCGTAGTCGTTGTTATTCTCACCGTTACCGGCCCATAGCTGCTGTTACTCAACCTCTCTCTCACTTCTTGGACGAAAAGTTGCCGGCGCTCTGGCCATATCTCGCCTCGTGTATGCGAGTGTGTTCTCCATATTACACTAGCTATTGTGTTTTATTTGGTGGGGGTTAGTGGGACCTCCATTGTACACTGGGTCAGCTGAGCGTACCCCAGCCTTCGACAAAACCCACCTCATAAATGGCGCCCGAACAGGGACCCCGCTCTGGACGCGCATGTGCAAAATTTCAACAAGCACCAACACTGCGGAAGCGGGTTCACCGAACACACCACAATCAACAACTGACACACGTACGAGCGAAAACAACACCACGACGCTGAACGTCGACTCGCTGGGGTGGATATATCTTCTCAAGAAAGAGAGGTTAATTGAAGATTGCAGACAACACCAGTTACTAGTGGAAGGAAGTACTGTCGCTGAGCTACGCAGCGCTCTGAGCAACTTCGTCAGAGCAAAGAGAACCAGGAAGTCGACTGAAAATCTCCTCAGCGAGCTGGAAATGGAGATCGCAGCCGAGGAGGCCAGCATAGCAAACTCGCTACCCGAATCACACCCAGCCATCAAACTGGGGCAATCCTGTCTACACCTTGGAGGAGCGAAACCGGCAGTCCACAAACGGGACAGCATGAGCAACGTCGAAGTAATGAGCACCGTCCGTCGTTGGGACGTACACTACTCCGGCGGCGACACCCTGCATGACTTTCTGGACAGGATTGAGGAGCAGGCGGAATGCTACCAGATCGTGCCAGAGCAACTCCTCCCAACTCTCCCCGAATTCTACGTGGGAAGCACTCTAGTGGTTTCGCATCCAGAGGCAGCAGATGACCACTTGGGCCAGATTCCGTACGGAGGCAGAAAGATTTATTCCTGCCTAAGCGGCATGTAAGCCAGCTGGAAGACACCATTCGCCAGCGCAAACAGCTGCATAGGGAAAATGCCGAGGACTACATCCTCGCCCTCCAGACACTCATCCGGCAAAATCCAACGATGTGCAATGAGGACCATCTGGAGCGCATTTACGACGGCCTGCGCGTCGAGTACCGACTCTTCGTGAAGTGTAGCGAATTCCACGCTATCGAGGAGCTGATGGAGCTCACCGATGAGTATGAATTACTGAAGAACGAGGAATACAGGCAGAATCGACAGGCGGCGCATAGCTTATCCACCGTAGATCGCCAGTATGATTGGAGAAACACCTGCTGGCGATGTAAGAGGCGCGGACATACACGCTTCCACTGTATCAGCGCGCGACAGATTTCTGTTCACGATGCGGACAGGATAGGATCTTCTCCAGGGATTGCCGGTGTCGCGAGTCAACATCAGCAGCTTCGACGGCTACACTTTCACGCACCGCCGCAGTTACATCAAGGCAACCTGAGAGGCGAAAGAGCGACGGCCGCTTCTACGCCGACGTCGCAATCGAAGGCCTGAAAGTACGGGCGCTGGTGGACACAGCAGCCACGTTGACGTACATCTACGAGAGCACGCGCGCGTATCTGGAACAGTGCAACATCCAGCCTCTCCCCAACCAGAGGAACGTACAACTCGCGGATCAAACTTGCGTTACAAGCACCCACGCCTACCCCGTCAAGATTAAATTCCACGGTCAGTTCACCCACGCCTCGGTAGCAGTGATTCCCAACCTGGCGGAGCGGATAATATTAGGAATGGACTTCGTAGCAAAACGAGGCATTGTCATCACATTGGATGGCCAGCCACTGGCTCCCGCTACACCACCAAATGTAGGGGCGACACCCGCTCTGTGCTGCCTGAGAGCACACCTCGACGAGATTAATTACTCACTGCTGGAAGGATTGAGTCATCTAGGAGCGCCTACAGCTCGCCCATTGTACTGGTCAGGGAAAAGCAAGGAACCTGGCGTATGTGCATCGACTACCGCCAACTCAACGCCGCTAGCGAGCCGGACGCGTATCCTCAGATTGGAGCAATCCTGGACCAGCCAAAGGAGGCCAAATACATCTCGACTATCGATCTAAAGAACAGATACTGGCAGATACCACTTGCCGCCGCGTCGCGGCTATACACCGCTTTCACCGTTCCAGGCCGAGGGCTCTTCCAGTGGAAAGTGATGCCCTTCGGTCTTCACTCCGCCCCGGCTACCTTCCAACGTGCTCTCGACTCCATACTCGGACCAGAACTTCAGCCAAAAGTATTCGCGTACCTTGATGATATCATCATGCTGGGCGACGCTTTCACCGAACACATGACTTATCTCCGCGAAGTGTTTGAGAGACTCCAGAGACACAGGATGCAGGTAAACTTCGAAAAATGCAGCTTCGTGCAACAAAAATTGCATTACCTGGGCCACATCGTAAGCTCTGAAGGGATACACGCCGACCCGGGGAAAGTAGCCGCGGTACGAAAGATGGCCGCGCCGCAAACCATCAGAGAGCTTCGCCGATTTTTCGGACTTGCCTCGGGGTACCGCCGCTTCATTGAAAATTTCTCAATACTCGCCGCTCCCCTAAACCAACTTCTAAAGAAGGGCCAGAGTTGGACATGGGGTGAGCCGCAAGAAAGCGCATTCAAAGCACTCAAGGAGAAACTTACCACCGCACCGATACTCTGCTGTCCGGACTTCGCCCGACCATTCTACCTGCAAACCGACGCCAGCGGCGAGGGGCTTGGCGTAGTTTTATTCCAGCGCCACTCTGATCAGGAGAAAGTCGTAGCATACGCCAGCAGAAGCCTTTCCGACCTAGAAAAACGCTACCGAACAGGAGTGCCTGGCCGTCTTATGGGGAATCCGGAAAATGAGGCCATATCTGGAAGGATAACTATTTACTGTGATCACCGATCACCACTCCCTCAAGTGGCTCCACTCGTTACAGAATCCCTCTGAACAGTTGGCCAGATGGGCACTCGAGCTGCAAAAATTCAATTTTGAAATCGAATATCGCAATGGATCGCTAAACGTGGTGACCGATGCACTCTCTCGATGCCCGCTGCCAACACCCAACACCGACGAAGACACACGATAGACAACCGTTTCTTTCGACACATCACACCAACAAGCCCGCTCTCGCGAGCACCGCAATGGAAACTGTGCATCCCGGACAACCGAAGAGACGAAATCTTGCAAGAAGGTCAGCTCGGGATTAAAAAAACACTCAAACGTGCGCAGGAGAACTACTACTGGCCAGGAATGTTCCGAGACGTAAGCCGTCACGTCCGAAGGTGCCTCTCCTGCACAGCATACAAGGTGGAGCAGCGACGCCCCGCAGGATTAATGGCCACCATGTAATGCTCACGGCCGTGGGAGATCGTCACCGCCGATTTCGTTGAACCACTCCCACGTTCAAAGCAGGGCAATACGTACCTCTTGGTGTTGATGGACGAATTTTCCAAATGAGTTGAGCTAATACGCGTACGAAACGCCACCGCCGCAACAGTCATCAAAGCTCTCCGAGAGAGAGTAATCTACCGATTCGGATGCCCCGCCGTTTTCCTCAGCGATAACGGCAAACAGTTCACCGCCACTGCCCTGGCCTCATTTCTTCGAGCTCACAACATTGAGTACCGATTCACGGCCGTCTATGCACCCCATGAAAATCCCACCGAACGGGCAAACCGCGTCATCAAAACAATGATTGGACAGCGGTCACAGCAAGACCACCGAACGTGGGACCAGGAACTACCCGAGGTAGCCTTTGCTATTAAAACAGCTCATCATGAGTCCACCTAAGCGTCAGCCGCTGAAATAAACCTGGGCCACAGCATCTCAGCACCACAGCAGATTCGGGCATAAGGAGGAGTCCCAGAAGAACCACCAACCGTCCACCCAGCCATCACATAATTATGGAAGGAAATAGCCACGCACCTCGCCACGGCCGCCAAGCAACAGAAAAAATATTATGACCTACGACGACGACCCTGGAAACCAAAGATAGGAGACAGAGTCATGAAGAGGGACCATCCCCTCTCGTCCGCCGCCGGACACTTTGCTCAAAAGCTTGCGCCTAAATTTTCCGGCCCATACACCATTATCCGCTACGTCTCCACCAAAACGGTCAAGCTCGCCCTCACCGACCAACCTAACGGGCAGCAAACACATGCCCATCTGCAAGATCTAAAACCTTTTGCTCACTAACAACCGACTCTCCTAGTCTCTATCACAACGTCACTACAATTCACTGTATCTCTTTTCTACTTGCAGTTGGCCAATAAAAAGCATGAAGTCGACACCATAAACTCGCAACAATACACCAACACCATAACAGAAGAAGGAGAGAGATAAGAGAAGTACCAACGAAAGGAAGGAACAACAAAGCCGCACAAGCAAAATGGCAACGCGTAGACGTAAGAAGCGACCACCAGCACCGCCAGACGAACCCCGGCCAATATCACCATGGTGACCTCCCTTTGAAGCAATACCATGGCCGCACAACAATCCGCGGATATTAAGCATCAAAATATTCCACGGCCCGCCGCTAGTAAAAACCGATGCGAACACCCAGCACGAATTGTTCGCCATAACGAGCCACCCCGCTGATGCTAATAACACAACCGCTGCCACGAACAACGTCAGCGGGGAGCTGCCACCAACGGCCGATGCAACCCAAAATGCTGTAACCGGAAGGACAGATATGCGACTCCCAGTCAACCACGAAGGCCCACTAGCTGCAACGACGTTAAACAATAGCAAGGACGTATTAGAAGGTCTAGTCGTTAAACACTCACAAGGGAACTCGCGCCGCTGGTGCTTCCTCTGGAAAGGGCAACGCGCCCGCGCGACCAGAAAAGGCCCGGACCATGCTTTGGTCCAATTCCAGAACCAAAGAAAGCTATTCAAATTCGAGGACTAGAGGCCACACCTACCTCATCAGGGCCGCAGGACGGCTACCACCACGTGATACTCAACCATAATACAATTACATATAGAACCATCTTTATCTTGTTATTATCTATATCTATACTAATTATATAAAGAGAAGTCCCTTTTTTTTGTAACAGGTAATCTCGTGAACGGCTGGTCCGATTTTCATGAAATTTTGTATATAAATAGCTTTCGGTAACCACCATGTTTTACGCTAAAAAAAATTAACTTTTTTCGTGTAGGTGGACCAGGGACCGTTCTATTCGAAAAAATCTTATTATGGTCCGATTTGCTTAAAATTTGGTACGTAAGTAGTTTTTTAGCATATATGATCCATTTTTTCCGGGAAGTGGTCCAGGGACTGATCTATTCGAAAAATCGTATTTACGGTCCGATTTGCTTCAAATTCAGTACGCAGGTAGCTTTTTAGCATATATGATAAATTTTTTCCGAGAAGTGGACCAGGGACCGATCTATTCGAAACAATCTTATTATGGTCCGATTAGCTTAAAATTCCATTTTTTCCGAGAAGTGGACCAGGGACCGATCTGTTCGAAACAATCTTATTATGGTCCGATTTACTTAAAATTCGGTACTTAGGTAGCTTTTTAGCATATATGATC
>NW_016157403.1:202157-219784 GCF_001687245.7 Rhagoletis zephyria | reverse complement strand
TTTGAGTGGGTCTCTGGATGGTTTAGTTTCACAATTTAATCCGACAGTTGGCGCTGTAGTTGAGTTATTACTAAAAATCTTATTTATGATCCGATTTGGCTAATGTTTTAAATATGTATGCAATACTATTGCAAAAACGTGCTGCCAAGTGGTGCTGAAGTCGAGCTATTACTAAAAATAGCCAAGTGAGAAAAGGGGCCGTGAAGGTCAGATTAAATCGACCTGTTGCACCATTGAGTATATCGAACGCTCCTGCGTTGCGATTGGCCCAATGGATGCGATTTTCCAATATTATTATGCGTTCAAACTTTTAAGGTATTTCGTCTGAAATAAGTATATGTATATTGCATTTCTGTAGAACAATGATTCGCACCCAATTTGAAAGTGCCACCAACTATACTGTAAAGCTTCTAGGACATTTACTATAGAACCGGGTCATTGTTGCCACCAGGGAGTGAATAGAAAATAATTTATTTCGCTTTGCGAATAACCGTGCTATGAAATGCCGCACAACTGGAGAATTGCAAGAACTTCTTCACGGATATTTATTAGGTTATTTAAAGCGGCTAATGACCACCAAACCGTAATCTTAGCAGACGAATGTGCCAATGAAAATCGTAAACGTGAATTGTTGGTGAAAATGTTGGACCAGAAAGTTTTAATAATATATATAAAAATTTTGGGCGGGACGAAGTTCGCCGGGTCTGCTAGTACTACTATATTATAGTAAAAAAAAATGGAATACAATAATTTTTTGTTATTATACTGTTATATTTTTGTCAAAAGAAAAAATTTCTTTTACTGTTATATTATTGTCAAAAAAAAAACCAGTAGGCTTAAGGAAAAATTGCAATGTACTCTACAAGAGAATCCCTTACGGCGAACGGCCGAGCCACCGTTCCGTACGATGGTAAAATTTACCTAGGCTTTGCCTAAGGTAGTGCAGGCCTCCAGGCCAAAACTCCAGAGTACTGCCACCTTTCGTCCGCCGAGGTGGGAGGGGGACTGTAACGTAGCATGCACTACGCTACAATATTTGCAGCCACAACCTACCACAAATCTATCCTACGTTGTACATATGTATGAACATACGATATGCTTACCCACGTACACCAGGCATGTAGGTAGGTATAATATTCACAGCGCACATACACACACACAACAGCATGCGCTAAAAATATAATACGCAAAAGAAAAGCACAAGCAGGGATGCGCCCAAACACACGTGGGACGTTCGGTGGGCACTTGCGCAAAAACTTTTAAAACTCTTTCAGCTCGTCTTACTTCGCAACCGACTTGCGCGTTGACGGGTATAAGGTTCTCTACAAGTGCTCATCCGCTATCAGTCTCCGTAGGTAAGGAAGCGCGTACGTCGCCTTTTGGCAGATGAGCGCAATCCTATCGCTTACGCAGAACGCCACATGGCCGAGGGGACTGGAGGAGGGGTCGTCACAGAGTGTAGATGCATCGTCTCCGATAAATCGCCGGAATCCAGGAACGCTGCTCCCTCCGTCCCCACAAGCTAGGGCCGTTGCCGCCGCCTTCGTTATTAGGGCCGCCACCGCCGTTGCCGCCCTGGGCCGAAGCCATCATCACGCCCCTCCCGTCAGCCGATTGTAGTAATCACCGCGATACAGGAGCGCTGCTCCCTCCGTATCCACAAGTTAGGGCCGCTACCACCACCTTCGGTATTGGGACCGCCCCATCGTTATCGCCCCATCGTTATCGCCCCCGGAGCCAAAGCTAGTTACCCGTTGCTGCCACTCGTCGCAGGCCATGACCGCTGTCACCGTCGCCATAGAGTATCACCGTCGTTCGCATTGCCGTTGCGCTCACCGTCGTCACCGAGTGATGCCACTCTCACCGTTACCGATCCATAGCCGTTGTTATTCTCACCGCTACCGACCCGTAGTCGTTGTTATTCTCACCGTTACCGGCCCATAGCCGCTGTTACTCCCCCTCTCTCTCACTTCTTGGACGAAAGGTTGCCGGCGCTCTGGCCATATCTCGCCTCGTGTGTGTGAGTGTGTTCTCCGTATTACACTCACTATTGTGTTTTATTTGGTGGGGGTTAGTGGGACCTCCATTGTACCTTCGGCAAAAACCCCCTCATAGTATCCAGTCTTTGCGAACATGTTCAGTGTGTTTTGTGAGATTTTTCAGGAGAAACTCTCTTTTTTTCGACTACATCTTGCAAATTTTGTTGAAATATGAACATATACAGTTTTTTTCGCATAATACGTACTAACAAACCAATAAAATTTTCGAAATACAACCCCAAACTATTATTGACCGACCACTGTTATTCACAGTTTACCTTAGATGATACGCATGGACTTAATTTGAGTCTTTAATCCAATACCATTCCCGGCCATATGATTGAAAGCGATTAATCTAGTCTTGTCAGATCAAATAACCTTCCACCGAAATTTAAAAATGTGGTTTTTATTGCATTCTGAAAGATTTAACATATCGCAATAGGCAACGGTCCTGTTTTCGTGCGATGTAGCAAAATGCTGCCACACTCGCACATGTATTTGGATCAAATTTGCTTTTTGTTTCTGTTATGATCCTTTGCGCTCAATTTGGCAATTGTTCGCCTCGCTGTCTACTGATTTGCACTAAAGTTTAATACCTTAAGCGCTACTGAAATAGTGGCTGCAACGCTACTTGCTGCTAAGTTCACAGGATATCGGACCGTAATATTTTTGACAGCCTTCCTTTGTCCTTGGGAACACTTTAGACTATTTTTTTCTCAGTCTTAACATTTTCAAGTAGCAAACATTCCACAATTTTTTGCCACTTTTCCTGCGGTCCCGCATTTCTGCAGTAAATCTATTATTTACATTTATGGTTCCTGANTTTGCTATGTCGCTGAGGTCTTCAAAATGTTTAAGAAGCTGGCTTCAAGGCGACATTTGTCGACAAAATGATGTCGCTGTCGTTACGTCGTGAAGTTGCAGTCGTCAAAGTGTTCCGAACTTAAGTAAAAGATAACTGTAAAATGCAAAACGGAGAGTGAGTGCAAAACTGTAACATTTGCCTTAATTCACATTTTTGTCTGCTAGTTCTTTTATTGTTGTTGTATTGACTTCAAATCGTTATGAGAGAGGGAGTAGGGGTGTACCAACAAGAATATACAACGAAAGGATGACAGTCGTTAGAACTTGGAAATATAGAGGTGGCTGAAACAAAAAGTGTTACACCATGTTACAGTTTTGCTCATCACTATATGTAGCTTTACTTTGGTTTTTGATGTTCGACCACCTTTACTTGCACAAACACATTTACCACTATTCAATTTTTTTCGTACTCGAAAATTCGTTTAGCGATAATTCGGTATACCTTTCAGTCAACATTTTAATGTGAATGTTGTATTTAAAAAGCACACCAACTGAATATGTTTTAAATTTGTTGCTTAAAATATGCAAACAAATTCTGACTCGAACTCGTCTTCTACTGAAACTGAATGGGCTACAAAACTGCATATTCCAAATTTTTTTAAAAGTTCGTATCAAAAAGTTGATATTTCGATGAATTTTTTTTAACTTTTACAATTTTTATAAATTTTCTAGAAAGAGTGACTAACTTACATTCTTTTTGTAATAAAATTAACTTCATTATAATCAAACATTTAAATTAAATAAAGAAAGGAAAAATTCTCAAAACTTGTCAATACATTTTAAAACTATTTTTGGGGACACAACTGTAGATACATACGTAATACCTTTGATTTATTTTAAACTAATGATGTTTATTGATAATACTATATGTATTTAAAACTCTATTAGTTATTTTTTGTTAAATGAATGTGCTGTTAATATGGTTGTTATATTGTTAATAAACGAAAAAGACTTAAAAATTAGCTGGTTTTTATGGCTTTGTACTGATTTTTGATCCCAACTGTACTGATTATGTCACTAAAATATCTAGCTACCTTGGTTATGATTGGCCCAATGGATGTGATTTGCCCAATAGGTTTTTATATTAACTTCTCCAGTAAAAAATTGCAGCAAAAGCAAAATAGAGCGTAAAATTGAGAAGAAGAGAAAACTAGCAGAAAAAGTTATTGCACACAAAACTAGTGAAAACTTGCAAGTGAATAGCTGTTATGGTATTTATAAATCAGTTTTAAATACTTTGCTTTACATACAAGCACTTACACAGTCCAGTACATCCTCGTAAATCTATAAGAGACAACTCGTTACTTTGAAAATGTGCTGCGCTGATTCTGACCATATCTGAAGCGTTTGCAACAGGAGCTCATTTAGACGAAACTTATCATCGCCGATGGATTGGGCGATACGGGGCGGTCTTAGGGACAAAATTTATTCAAAAACAATTCAAAACGAAGAGCATTTGCGGGAACAAATAAATGGAGCTGCTGCTGAGCAGTGATGCCAGGCATTCTCTGTTAAAAATCCCACGAAAATGGGGAAAAAATTCCTCAATTACGCACATCTTGAAAATTTATCCCACAAAATTCCCAACGAATTTAAACATATACATGTTTCAGTAGTAAAGAAGTAAAATTCATATAAAATAATAATGATAGTTTGGCGCTTACACATATGTGCTTTTCCTCCAATTTGTGGCGGTCCCCTTGATGTTGTCACACAAAGGGGAGGGACCTACAGTTTTACACCGACTCCGAATGGCGAGTGTATTTTTATGAGAAGCAGTTTTTCATGGTAGGAATACACTCGCAGGTTTGCCATTGCCTGCCGAGGGCCGACCGCTGTTAAGAAAAAGCCCCGTTTTCTGCATTTTTTCACTCATTCATTTTTTCACTTTCATTTTTTTGCTCACTCACTAAGGGCCTAAAAGAGTTTTTTGGTGACTTTAAAATTGAAGCACATTCATGTGCTATTTAACATTTCATCAGATAATTTGTTCCGCTTTTTACATGAAACACCAGTTACAACTGAAAAGATTCTTTCTTACTCAGCGCTTGAATTGGTAACGTAAGAAAATTTTCGAAATTGTCCTTATACTTTTTAACAATTATATACCATTTCACTCCACATCACATCATTAGAACGATTAATTACGTAAGAATGTCGAATATTCTTGAATTTTGATCAATTATGCAACAACAACTGCGTCAAAAGAAAATCCCTTAAGTATATGAAATGTCCCTTTTTTCCCTTTTAATAATTTTTCATGCAAAATATCCCTCAAATAGGGAAATTACCCACAAAATCGCACCACTGCTGCTGAGATAGGCCAATTGAGTTTAAGATCTCTAAAAGCGTCTTTTCTTAAAAGGTGCCGAGCTTGTATTAGAGTAGAAGGTCGCCAATTTGAGCATATTTCATCAATAAATGAATAAATTTTTCTTCAAACAACTCATGTATATTTTATTTCACGTGAACCCATAAAAAATATGTTAGATATAGCCCTTGTTATAGACTCTAGTCCGAATTCCGGTAAGTAACATAAAATAATGTCAGGAGCAGGTAATAATGTACCTTAGTACTATTTAGCATGTCATTGGTCGGTAACTTAAATTTAAATCTATTAAATACATTCTAGCGCGTCTCAGTCCGTTGCCCACAAAAGCGGCTATAACTTTTTTTCTATTCGAAACAGTAAGAGTGCACCTTTCTGAAATCTTTAGTAAATGAACAATTTTTTTATGTAATGTAAAGTTATAGCTCAGTATATTTTTTTCACCAGAGATAGTCAAAGTTGGGGAAGAAAATATCAAAAAGTTAAAAAATCCCAAAATAGTCATAATTTTATGATGGTTCCTTAATATATTTTAACTGCATTGCATTTGAGTATGGAGAAGCAACTATCTGGAAGTATTTTACATAAAAAATTTACTAAGTATAGCCTGATTTGTAGATGCAGTTAAAGAAAATACATGAAAAGGCACGATTTTTTTTTAATTCAAAAAATGTAAATATTTCAAAAACGGTAACACTTTTACCTGAAATTTTTTTGTTTATCAGAGAATTGGAACAAAATGTTTAAATTAAAAATCTAATTTTGGGCGCGATGAACACTTCGTCATCCTTTCCTTCTTTGACCGATGCCGAGCTGTTTGTGGTGTTGTCAGAAGTCATGATTCAATAATTAAAGGTTAGATAAACTGACAGTTGTCTTTCTCGCACCGCTTCCTTAGCAGTGGCACCGTGTTGCTTCTTTGCAAATTTTCTTGAAAAAGTGTAGCATGTGAAATATAATTATAAGTTTTCGTACAATATGTATATTTGTATATGCATATAAAGCACATTTAACTGATGAAAACAAAAATTGTTTTTAAATTCCATGCTTACATAACTCTCATAGCAGTTTTATTTTAATTTTGAGCCCTTTTCCAGTTTTTATACCGCCAAATAGCACATAAATTACGTAGTTAATGTAAATATCTTAATATTTCTTTCAATAAATTTCGTTTAACATGCAAAATTTCCTGCATTCCTTCATTAAAATTTACAAAATGAATTTCCCTACTAAGTGCCTACTTTGCGTACTTTTCTACTACCATTTTCGCACCCAGGGATTTCATTCGTCCCATTTCTTTGTCCTTCGTAAATGCAACATTTTGTAAGGGAGTGTCAAACTGTCAATAATTATCTAACCTTTAATTATTGAATCACGGTCAGAAGTCATAGTCATCCTTGGCTAGTTCTTCCTCATCTGAGCTTGTTGATACATCTGCCTCTACAATATTTTTAAATTTTTGTATAGCTCTACCACATGCGTTGGCAAGTTGCAAGTGGGTAAAGAATTGTACCGTAAGCTGCATATCGTCGATGTCTTTGCAAAATCGCCCATCTATCAGTTGCAAAACCGGTTATCTTACGGCACTAAAATTTTACAGAAGAGTGAAAAATGTTTTCTTTAAGGCCATAAGGGATATTTCATCTATCTGTAATTTTACAAATTTGTTGTAATGTTGTATGTTGGTATTTGAGCCTTCTTGTACTTATCGCAACAGTCTTACCAACTGCAACAGTTCTTATTACGATTTGCATTGTGGTTGCCGCTGGGGCTGAGTAGTTAGAGGCGCATACAGCCACTCCTTAGGACCCGAGTGCGATCCCTGGTCCGAGCAACAGTTGAGTGTATTTCTGTCTAATTTGAGATACAACATCAAGACACACACCACAAATTAAAAGTGAAGGTCGGCCAAATACTTAGGAAAAGTGTAAGCGCTAAAATGTTATTATTATTTATTGTTACGACGACCATTCCAAGCGAAACTTTACTTTCAAAAAAGGGGGCAGATATTAATCGAGCGACGAGAGAGTTCAGATCCAAACAGTGTGGAGAAATAGACTTCTTTAACCATAGATTAATGAGTTTCATAAAATCTTCAAATATCTCTTAACAGCTTCTATTCCATATTTGTGGGTCTTATTATAAATTCTCTTAACAGCTTCTATTCCATACTTGTGGGTCTTATTATAAATTCCAATATTTTGGTACCGAGTATCGAAAGTATTGGATACTCTCCAAATCGGTACCGAGTATCGATCAAGACTTAAAAGTACCGACTCAGCACATTTTTATACCCGAGCGCACTTGTGCACAAGGGTATTATAACTTTGTTCACATAACGGTTGTTTGTAACAGGCAAAAGGAATCGAGATAGATATAGACAAATGTATACATAAATGATCAGAATGAAAAGAGAAATCGATTAAGCGGTGACTGTCTGTCCGTCCGTCNCACCGCCCACTTATGATCACATATATGTATCTCGCTAACCGTTCTAGCAATTTGTACCAAGCTCGGTATGGTTATTGTGCTTGCCACATAAAAGCAAAGCATTGAAAATTATTGAAATCGGACTAAATTACGACCGCTTTTCATATAACCGTATATTTCAGTAATGCTTGAAACTTCAATATTTCGAAATTTAAGGACGCTAATTTACTTAAAATTTATACACCCCGGCTTATCGTGTAGCGGTAGTTTTCGGAAAGGTGGAAAACATATATTTAATAATTGCGCCGGGTATTTAATGTTCGGCTCCGCCCGAACTTAGACTTTCTTACTTGTTATGTATGATTCTCTGTGCATGGAGTTCAGGGTTACCAAATCTTATTTTTGTCACCTTGGCGACTTAGACGGTTTTGCAACTAGTCGTTGGGAGGTTTTGCAAAGGCATCGACGATATATCGTGTATACGCCGCAATACATCAACATTGATGAAGCAATTGGATCATTTACACTTTGCATTCTTTGCATATCTACCTTGGCGCCTTCTTGAAGTTTTCGCTGGCATTTATGTAGTCACAAAGCGCAGGGCGTTTCATATTAAGAATAGCAGAGGAGTAAAAAATTCCGAAGCAAAATTTGCCTTATAGGGCATTCGCACGGGGCGATTTTACAGGCAACAAAAGTCGAATGCGAAGTTGAATGAGAAGTTGAAAGTGAAAAAGTAGCCATCCCTATTCAGACGAGGCGATTTTCGATTCAACACGAATTCTTATTTACATTATTGAAAATGAATTTAAATCGCAAAATTTTATCAATTGGCGTAAAATTGGTAAGCCAAGCGTTGGTAGAAGTGCTTTAAGCGAAGCTCAAAGATAAAATAAAAGTAAAAAAGAAAAAAAGTATGTATACAGAACAGTGTTGGCATTTTTGGTACAATTGTACTTTTTTGGTACAATTTCGTTTACAATATACTTTCCTACTATGCAGTACTTTTTAGTACAATTTCGTGATGAATACCATAAATATATAGCTTTGAAAACTCACTGCTAAACTTCCGAGTGTATTTCTGCCATGAAAAACAACTTCGCATAAAAATACAATCGCCGTTCTGAGTCGGCGTAAAACTGTAGGTCCCTCCCCTTTGTGTGACAACATCTAGGCGCACGCCGCAAATCGGAGGAGAAGCTCGGCCAATCACTAACATATGTGGAAGCGCCTATCTATTATTATTATTATTATTATTATTAATGTTAAAGCAAAAAAAAATCAGCATTATTTCTTCGGAATTAATGCATCGAAATATCCATTTTCCTTAAATTTTGAAAATTAATGCATTAATTTTTTTCATTTACATTCAAATGCTATGCATTAAAAAATTAATGCATTGTTCACACCCTGTCACTTATACACATCTAGATGTGTATAAGTGACAGGGTGTGAACAATGCATTAATTTTTTAATGCATAGCATTTGAATGTAAATGAAAAAAATTAATGCATTAATTTTTTTCATTTACATTCAAATGCTATGCATTAAAAAATTAATGCATTGTTCACACCTCTGGCATTTACTAAGAAAATATATGAGCAAAGTAAAATGTTGGTACATCTTACAGTCGAAAAGTACAGTTTTTGTATAGATCTCGTACTGAAGGAACAATTTCATTTCCCAACACTGATACAGAATGTAAACAATCACAGGGTTGCAAGGAAAAAAAAGTTGAATGAGCTCAAAGTTGGCTGGCGACCAACTTTGTAGAAAGCGATTAGTTGAAAGGCCGTTCGGACGATGCGAGTTTTGCCTTCAACTAAAAGTTGCCGGAAAAATCGCCGCGTGCGAAAACCCTATTACAGAGCAATTCTGGCAACTGTCGTTCACCTCACCAAAATCCTTCCAGTTGTCTATTCTGGCAACTATTTTAAAAGCTCTTTACTGTCTTTCAAAATACTAGTGTTCGTCTTTTAAGTTTTTTTTAAATTAAATTAATTAAAAAACATGTATATTTCTCTCTTTAAAACAATAAAAAGTAATTAATAAAATAAAATTTAATATAAAAAATAAAAAAATGAAAATGAAACAAAAACAAATGGTTTTAAAAATTAAATGAAATTTTATCCTTCCTAATTAATTAAAAAAATTATAATTTAAAAAAAGGAAAAAAACTTCCGCCGCTTGAGACTCGACCTAGTGATCTTTCGAATGGCACGCTTATGCTGTGCTCACTCGACCCTTGCGACTGTTGCAGCGACGGCAGCTAAATGACAAAATGTCATTTATATCATTAATTCAAAATTAATGTCAAAATGACTTTTCACCACGAGTGGTGAATGAGGGATGTTTTTCTCTAAGACTTTTGTGCTAGAATAACAAGTCTTTCGAACTATCTTGCCATCTGACTTTCATTTGTCCTACCAAAGACTATGTAGACACTGTCTTAGCCAGAATTGCCCTGTTAAACGATGTTTCCAGGGCAAATGATTCGCTGTCCCATTCGTAATTCGCTCTCTCATTCGTGATTGGCGCCCCAATTACGAATCGAATCGAGAGCGAATCACTTCATTCGTAGGTGATTCAGATCCAATCAAGATGCGTATCAAGAACAAATCGTAGTCTTCTCTAATTTTTATCGATAACGGCTATTAAAACACATAGACCACACACATCCCCACCAGCACAAACATTGAAAAAATAGCTAGATTCGTTAAAACTATTGATTTAGCTAATTAAACACTGCAAATTTTTTCTCCACCGTTGAAATGCACAATTAACAGCACATTAAACACTAAACAAAAGCAAAGAACAAGAAGCAGAGATGCAAAGTGAAAAACGAATGTGTTGTGTAAACAGGTTGATTCGCCGTTCATAATTGAGAGAGCGAACCACGTGATTCGGTTGTCGTTTTAGGTCCGGTTGTTCAATGTCTGATTTGCACAAATCAGAGGTAGAAGCTCCGGTTAAATACAACGACTGCTTTATCGATCACATGTTATAAGCATGGTGTCAAAAACGTCGATAATGATGTTTAACCGGCAAGTAGTGATAACCAGACATTGAACAACCGGCCCTTAGGGCCGGTTTCTCCATCTCTGGTTAACACTAACTCCCCGGTTAAACATTGTTATCGACGTTCTAACTCCACGCATATAACAGGGAGTCGATAAGGTCGTAACGATGTTTACCGGGGGATTAGTGTTAACCGGAGATAGGGAAACCGGCCCTTAGTGTCGGGTTTCGAAACGGGTGTTGGTTCAAAAGCATCGATACCAAAACAACTTGGTATCGAACTAAAAGTATCGAGTACTAGTATTCGTCGTTGTATTTGACCCACTTAGGGTCGGTTGTTCAATATCTGATTAACACAAATCGCAGGTAGAGGCTCTGGTTAAATACAGCGACTGCTTTATCGATCACATCGAAAACGTCGGTAATGATGTTTAACCGGGAAGTGGCGATAACCAGACATTGAACAACCGGCCCTTAATCATCTTTACCGACGCAATGTTATATTGATGGAGTCAGTAACATCGGTAACGATGTTTAACTGAGGATTAGTGTTAAACAGTTATAATGAAAACGGCCCTAACTAATAGCGCAGTTATGCATGTGTAGCTATACCATTTTTACGTAAAAATCAAAACCCAACAGAATTGTACATGTTAAGGGCTATGTGTTGGTTAACCGCGTACACGAAAAGCCCATTTAACAGATTCCTATGTGACAACTCTTATGCAAAGCTAAGTATGTATAACTGGGCTATAAGGGCCGGTTGCTCAAAGCATGGTTGGCACTAATCCCCGGGTAAACATCGTTATCGACGTTACCGACACCGTGTTATATGTATGGAGTCGAAAACGCCGATAAAGATATTAACCGATGATTAGTGCTAATCAGACATTGAACAACCGGTCCTTAATATTGAAGGAATCCATTTGTTTGCCAAGTTCTCTTAAAAAAAGCATCTGCATTGTCCGATTTCACATACATACATATGTATGTATACATACGTTTGTACCATACACACTTGCATAGAGGAACTCAGACCTCGTTTATTACAAGCTTTTTAATGAAAGCATTGAGTTTGCTTATGCGTAAGTTACATGCGTATATAAAGGTACACACAAAGTATACATGCAATGTACATAAATACATCATATACATAGTTGCAATTCCTTTACTTAATTAATATGCATGGCCAATAATAGATTCCGTAAAAGTGTTTAAATTACGTGATTTGAATTCATATGGTGTTTACTATGTGTTTTCTCTTTATTAAGTTAATAGAAGTTCACCATTTCATCGTTGAAAGCTTTTGTAAAAGGTTTCTTCAAAAGTTATTTGTTTGTTCGATTTCAGTTTTTAAAACAGTATACAGAGGTGCGCTAAACTGTTCTCCTTAGATTAATTCGTGTATATAATATGGCAACAAGTGTAGGATATTTTTTTGCTGCTACGTGTGTCACATACCTCTCGATAAGAATATGCTACGCGGAATATTCTCAAGATACTTATATAACCGCTTTTGATAATTCTCATAACAGCATTGGTGCGTATATAGTGCATACACTTCCACAAAAAAAGCAAACTTCTAACTCTTTACAGATTTTACATTTTTTTTCAACGGGATTTTATCATAGAAATATGTATGTACATTAGGGTGCCTATCGAAAATGTTTTATTTTTGAAATTTCAAGACCCTACCCCCTAATTTTATTCTTTTTTATGAAAAATATTACTGCATATTTTTATAGATTTTTTAAAGGTCACTTAGAGGTCGGGCCCTGTCGATTTAGGTCAGAAAAAAACGATTTTGTAGATGTGTGAGTTTTTGAATGACTATTTTTGATTCGATTTCAAAGATCGAATAGGATCTGAGAAGAGGATATATAGGTCTTTAAAATGATATATAATAATCTATTGTGAGACTTGGTTGGTTGGGATTTTTTATCGGGTAAGAAACCATATTTCTCTTAATATTTTAAATGTTGACCATCGATAATCTCCATAATTTCAAAATATGTGGCATTGTTTAAAATTAAATTTATTTTCAAACAAACTGATACCACATTTATTGAAATCGCATAAAAATTGTCAGAGTTAGGCAACTTTTCTTAAATACGGCCTAGAATTTATATTCTATATGTACCGGACTTTCAGATTTTTTGAGCAGTATGACTAAGGAATTCATCAAAATTTTTTCAAAATTGATATATACAATCGCTCTTTAGTAAAAAAGTGGATTTTAAAGAAATTTTAGGAAACTGGGGGTGGCAGAGCCTACTTATATGATATATGAGTAGTCCACTTGGAAAGTGCGCTATGTAAAATTTTTTCGATTTCTAGTTTTTGGTGGGTAAGGTACCAGTATTTAAAGTAGTTTCATGTCCGCTAACAATACGGTGCAAAATCCTTCTATATTCTGAAAAATATAGCATCAAATATTAACTATTATATACTTTCAAAAGTCTCCTTCTTCTGATGAGCTTAGAAAACTGCAAGAAAACGTGATAGTTTCGGTACCTAGTGGAAGACGTCGTAAAAAAGAAGCAGACCAATCTTCATGGAAGAGAGAACGCGAGAAGCTAAAAAAATCTAGCTATGTAAAGGTTACTGTTTAAAATACTCGCTATATAAATTTTTTTTATTATCGATGGTCAAATTAAAAAAAATAAGAGAAATATGTTTTTTTACCCGATAAAAAACCCTAACAACCCAAGTCCGACGCTTAGAGTATTATATATCATTTTGAAGGCCTATATATCCACTTCTCACATCATATTCGATCTTGAAATCGAATCAAAAAAAGTCATTAAAAAACTAATAAATCTACAAAATCGTATTTTATGACCTAAATCGGCAGGTCGCGAACTCTAAATGACATTTAGAAAATCTATTAAAATAGCAAATAATATTTCTCATAAAAACGAATAAAACTAGGGGGAGTAGGGACATGTCGTCACAGTGGTCGGAGAAGGCATTTTTTACGCGAAAAAGGGATATTGTATAACTGTGATAAATTAACCGGAACAAAGGTATTTTTATTCAGAAATGTCCAACTCAAAACTGATTATTAATATCTGCTGAGCAAGCCGTTGAATCCGTTTAATTCAACGAATTCGATCGTGGGACGTTCTAACACTTATGAGTTGATAGCTTCTTTATCAATTTTTTTTTTTATTGAAACTTTCAATTACAACAGTAATTGCTGGTTTGGTGTTACTTCTTAAACACGAAAAATGACGATTTCATATGAAATATTACATAATAAAACTTGGTTGCTAGATTATCAACACCTTAATAACATGGCTTATTATTCAAGAAATATTTTTTTCAAAAAGGTATAAGAAATTTATAGGGCCGAAAAGGATCTTCATTCCTTTGCCAACAATTAATTCAAAAGGCCCTTTAAGGATCTACGTAAAGAAAAGCCGCGCATACTGGCACCAAACAGAGTGGCGGCCATTTTTATGTCACTAGACCTACTTTAGCAGTTGTTCCAAATAACATCAAGTGTATTAAAATATTAAAGATTAATGTAATTTATTCTATATTTAGCATCATATCATTTATAAGATGTGTCTCAACAAAGCTGAAATCAATTTTCAAAAATCGAATAACGAATCCAATATGGCGTCCAGGAATTAAAAAAATTACTGAATTTTCATGAAGTACTTAGAGGTTCTTAAGCTCGCTCATTACAAATTTCTAACTTGTTTTTGAAAATACAAAGTGCAAAATCCAATATGGCGTCCCAAATTTCCGAAAATTCGAACCTGAATAACTTTGTTTAAAAATGGGAAAACTAAAGTTTTGGAAATGAATTTCGTATAAAAAAATCTTTAAAAAACTGTTTGGGCTGAAAATATAGCAACTATCCCCAATTTATGAATGTTATTACTGTTATTATTTCATAATTTTATCATAAATTCGTTTTAGATATGTATCCTCGTATATAATAAATAAAATTTTGCTTAACATATATATTGTGTTACTTAACTGAAAATCTCAGGGAAGACAATACCTGTATTTATTGTACCATGCGTTTCGCTTATACTTAGTGAACTTATTGTGTTTGAATACACGTACTTTCTTTATAAATTTACAATTATTTCTTGAATTTTCACTTTATATTTTGGGTGTTACAAATCACTTAGTGGCAAAAAAAGGGCAACCATGCCCTCTGGGCCCCCAATCCTTGGGGTAAATCGGTTTGCATTGCTTGCCGAAAGCTCCAAAATTAAAAAGAAAAAAAAGAACACTACCATTAGTAAACATAAAGAACTTTTTCCCGAACTATCCTCAGTGAAAAATATATTCCTAAATTCATGTCTTAGAAGCAGTTGATAAAAACAAAATCCTATCCCAATACTCGTATTTTGCGGTCCATCGGTCAATCAACTTAATAAGCAAAGAAAAGCACTCTATTTCCGAACTTCGCGACGGCAATCTTCTCTTGCTGGTCAACAGTAAAAGCGTTGCAGAAAAATTTCTAGCTTTAAAAGAACTACACGGGATATGCGCTGTGAAGGCAAATATCACGAAAACTTGAACTTTAACAAGGGAACTGTGCATGCCCCCGTCCTTAGCAACGTGTCAGAAACTGAAATAGTCAACGAACTATCGTTTCAAGGCGTCGTGGCTGTTTATAAATTTCAATAAAAGGTAAATGAAAGAATGCAACCAACTTTAGTCGTACTTCTAACATTCGACCTTTTCCATATTCCCGAAAAGCTTGATATCGCTTGACTCATCGTGCGCGTGAGACAATATGTCCCCCCCCCCCAATGCGATGCAAAAATTATGAACTTCTTGGCCACACCGCCAAATTTTGCAAACGGGCTCCGGCATGTGACAACTGCAGACACAGATTGGCGCTTACACATATGTTAGTGTTTGGCCGAGCTTCTCCTCCGATTTGTGGCGTGCGCTTTGATGTTTTCACACAGAGGGGAGGGACTTACAGTTTTACGCCGACTCAAAACGGCGACTGTATTTTTATGAGAAAATGTTTTCCATGCTATTAAGAAAACCTTTTTTCCAAATTTTTTTGCGATGTTGCTTTGCCAAGGGCTTGAATAAATGATAATTCACCACTAGACCAAAATAATGAATCTCTCTCTATCCCTCGTAAATGCAATACCCACCACACTCAGTTGATCGATCAGAAAAGAATTCCGCACAAGAACTTGATTTAACTTCTCCTACTTCAGTATATAACTCTCTTATTAACCCTACTATCAATTTATCCAACAACGACGACAATTTCGAAATAGACTTAACACCTATAACAGAAATCTCCATACCTCCACAGACACAAAAATGGTTTCTGATGATGATTCCTGACTTCACCCCTACATGAAAACACTCTTTGTCAATATTCTAACACTCATTAATTTTTAGAAATTAAATAAAAGTGCATTAACTTTCTCTGTCTAAAATCAATGACTTCCATTATGCAGTGGAGTTTTAAGGGATACTGGAACAATTTCCAGGAGCTCCAACTTTCAATAAAAGACTACAATCCGTCAATAATAAGCCTACAAGAAACCCACATTCCCTTAAATATCAAACCCTACTCACCAAATACATATAAAAGTTATTTCTTCAACTTTAGTCAGACTACGACCAGAAAACAGGGCATTTCTGTACTCATTAAAAAAGACATACCCCATAAACAAATTACAATAATAACCAACATTTCTACTATTGTGCTTGAAATAATCGTAGGTTTCAAATTTTCGCTGATATCAATGTATATACCTCCAGACCAGAACTTTAACTCAAAAGATTTCTTCTCTATTTTCGACAATATTTCAACCCCTATGGTATCTATTATTAGGCAATCTAAACACCTGCAGCCCACTTTGGGGCTCTTCCACCGGAAATTCAAGAGGAAAAATAATTGAAGACGTCTTACTCGCCCCAACCTAATCGTTCTAAACGACGACTCACCCACACATTTTTCCACACACCAAACTTTGTACAAGCTTTTATTTAATTTGCTCATCCCGCGGAAGTTTCCAATCGATTTTAACCTAACTTCCCGACAAGGTAGAGACTTGCAATTTTCAGCATAGTTCCAATCACGATGACAATGCAATATAAATGAGTACCCTAGATTGCAGGGGTTTTGATACAAAGGCGGACAAAACATAGTAAAAGTTATGGCTAACAGAGCGTAATTTGCCAAAGAACGTAAAAACGCTTTAAGTTTTTTAAAGCTTCCGGCGCTGGTAAATAATAAGTATAGTTTCAAGCGCTAGTAAGAGAAATACCGGAAATTAGAAACAACAGTGTTTAACATGGTCAAACTGTTAAGTTTAAGGCATTTCTCTTAAGAATTACATTATTTGGTTTCCTCACACAGGGAGTTAGTGAAATACAGAGATACGATAAAAGGCACGCATAATGCGCATGCATGCATCTGAAAAGTGTACATGATTCTACTATCCCGCAGCGACAAAACTTCAGTAAGTACCCTGTAGGGAAAACACGAACTAGTGAACCAGATTTCTAGTTCAGTACTAGTTCTTTTTCGCCAAAAACGAACCAGTCCGATAGTAACTAGTTCCGCACCAGACCAAAAACAGTGAAATGTGGTACTTTCACTAAACTATTTTATTTTAAATTTCAAAGGCAGGGAAGGTAATCATTATGAGTAAAATAATTTAAATCAGCATTTAATCATTATTTTATTAATTATTATTGATTTTTATTTTTTCGCTCAAACGGAGATAATTATTTTTTAATATTTTTATTGAGCTTAGTACCACGATTGTTTATTAGGAAAAATTTAAAAAGCATCAAAGTCTAAGCGGTAGAAGTTAGCAGCTATTTCGGAGACCACCACATCTCTTCATCAGACTTCTTTTTTCTAGACTTCAGCAGGGATCGAACCTGCGAATTCGATGTTCGAAGTCAGAAGCGTAAACCACTGAGCTATGTACATCCCG
>NW_016157403.1:194435-202132 GCF_001687245.7 Rhagoletis zephyria | reverse complement strand
GTATAGAATTGACAACAACAACCACGCTGTCGAGTTTAAATAGCTGCAAATCAGCTGCACTTGATAGTAGTTGGTTGAATAAGGAAAATGAATTAGCAACAAGAGTTTACGGGATGTACATAGCTCAGTGGTTAACGCTTCTGACTTTCGAACATCGAATTCGCAGGTTCGATCCCTGCTGAAGTCTAGAAAAAATAAGTCTGATGAAGAGATGTGGTGATCTCCGAAATAGCTGCTATAACTTCTACCGCTTAGACTTTGATGCTTTTTCAATTTTTCCTAATAAACAATCGTGGTACTAAGCTCAATAAAAATATTAAAAAATAAAATGTTAATAAGCCACAATAACATCGGAAATAATTATTATTTGATTTTTATTTTTGGTCAAGACTTTTGATTTTATTTTTTCGCGCAAAGATTATCATTAATTTTGAGTTTTATTTTTCCACTAAAAATAATTATAATTTATAAAATTGAAAAGGCCATACAGACGCAACCTACTGAAATTTTGACCTGAAAAGTTTGGGTCTTATTCCCTTTATAAGGGTGCGGCTACCTCTCAAAAAGATACGTTTGTAATCACGCTGGTGTAGTTTTTAAGAATCATTATACTTAGTGATTCCATAAACAAAGGCCAAAATCCTGACGGACAATTGAGAAAGGCAATGCAGTTGCAGAAAAAGAGGCATTTAAAGAAAAAGTGCCAAAATTATTACCACTTTCTCACTAAATTTATTTAAAAATGCAAGCAACCAGAGCTCCTTTTTTTCTATTTACGCTATTTAGAAAAGGGTTGAGTTTGCAGTTTTTTAGCCCATTCAATTTTAGTATAATGAAGTGCAAGTATGAGGAAGCTAGGACTTACCAAACAACAAAAAAGAAAAAATTGTTAAATATCAATGGTAAGTGCTAGCTACCTCAAACTTGCACTTTGTTACTAAAATTGAATGGGCCAAAAAACTGCGTACTTAACTTTTTTCTAAAAAGCGTGAACAGCAATATTTGGATGGAAATTTGCAGTTTTCTTTAATTTTGCATAAGGTTTGGAACTCTGATTTTTGGGGTTTTTGGTGTAGAATTAACCATATTTTTATAAAAAATTAGGAAAAATAAAATATTTCAAAAATAGTTGCCGGTATTGTAAAATCTTCGCAGTACCTAAACTTTATTGACTGACTGTATATCTTATTTAAGTTAAGTACGCCAAAAACTTTCGAAGTACTTCATATACATATAAGCTTAAAAGGAACTGAATTTACTTAAAAATCAATATGCTTAAATTTAGACAAGTAAGACAAAGTGAACTAATATTTTTACTTTTAAGCAGAACGCACTTTTGTTTTTTACATACTACTTAAGTTTAATACTACTACTACTACTAATGTGATGGTGTTGTCCTTCCGTCAACCGATCGTATTTAATATAAAAGGGAAATGTTTCGACAAGCATGATTAGAAATGTAGATCTAAGGTGACGAATTTATAACAGGTTGGGAACTATAAAAAATGGATGAAGATCGAACTAGATATCATCTGTCGAATTAGGAACTTGTTTGGAACTAAATAAAAGGGGATGCAGAACGAACTAGATCTCATCTGTCGAATTTGGAACTGCTTCTTAACTATAGAAAAAGCGATACAAAACAAACTAGATCTTATCTGTCGAATTTAGAACTGGTTCGGAACTAGAGCCAAAGGGATGCAACGGGGGACAATTGACACTTCCTAGGACATCGCAATGTTAAATTCGCCAGTCGCTAGCATGCAAAAGAGAATTAACGCGTACTAGTCATGGTTCCAAACGCACTAGAACCGAACCAGTGCCGCACTAGTTCGTTTCCCTACAGGGTATGATCAGCCCTGCCAGATGTACGGATTTTTCCGTACGGTACGGATTTTCAGGGGTGAACAGCGTTGCCAGGTTGACGTTTTTAACGTCATATATCGTGTTGTCGTTCGGACTTTTTGTCCAAAAAATGACGTTTTTTAACTTCCCCATAATTTTTTTCTGTTACTAAATCTTGTAAGTAGAACTGAATTAGATTTTTTTTTTAATAAATCTTAACACGCTTTGTTTTTTGCAGCAGCTTCTTCAAAAGATATTTATCCTTTGGACACAAATGACTTAAATACGATGCAAACCAAGCGTAAGCGCATTTTTTTGGATCCTTGGACTAAGAACTCCGCGTTCAAAAGCTGGTTTTCTAAACACTTAAGGTTACGAGGTTTGTTGCAATGTTTGCAATTGCACATTAAAAGCCAAATCAGGAAGAGCTGATCCATTGCAACACGCACGCTTGCAAAAGCACCAAAAAAGCTGTAGCAGCATAGAAATTCAGAAAAAAGTAGGCGACTTCTTAAGATTTCATTGAAAATGTAATGACCGCAAAAAAGGCTGAAATATTGCCATGTTCCTTCTTAGCAGAACGTAATTTAGCATTTTCGACAACCGACCACCTAACCAAATGTCTACAAGAGAAAAAAAATATTAAAAATCAACGCGATTCTTTAGCAACCTATTACCCTGGAAAATAATGGGTTATCAAACTGCATACTCAAAAAAATTCTTAAAAATCCGAATAAAATGTTGAAAATCTAGCTGAAACTTCGCAGAGTTTTTATAATTTTTGCACAAGGTTTGAAATGTGGATTTATATTTTGTTTGTTATACAGGGTGTCCCAGAAGTAACCTGCCAAACTTGAGGAGAGGGCTGGTGGAGTGGTGAGCTCCCTGATAAGCAAAAATTTTTCTGGTAAAAGTGTCACCGTTTTTGAAATATTTAAATTTTTTTGAATTAAAAAAAACTGTGCCTTTTCATGTATTTTCTTTAACTGCATCTGCAAACAAGGCTATACTTAGTAAATTTTTTATGTAAAATACTTTCAGATAGTTGCTTCTCCATGCTCAAATGCAATGTAGTTAAAATATATTAAGGAACCATTATAAAATTAGGACTATATTATGATTTTTAACTTTTTGATATTTTCTTCCCCAACTTTGAAAAAAAAAAATGTACTGAGCAATAACTTTACATTACATAAAAAAATTGCTCATTTAATAAATATTTCAGAAATATGCCACTGTTGATATTTCGAATAGAAAAAAAAACAGTTATAGCCGCTTTTGTGGGTAAAAGACTGAGACACGCTAGAATGTATTTAATAGATTTAAATTTAAGTTGCTCTTATTATTGACCAACGGCATGCTAAATAGTACAAAGGTACATTATTACATGCTCCTGACATCATTTTATGTTACTTACCGGGATTCGGACTAGAGTCAATAACAAGGGCTATATCTATCAAAATTTTTGTGAAGGATGGGTTCACGTGAAATAAAACATACATGAGCTGTTTGCAGAAAAATTTATTCATTTATTGATAAAAATATGCTCAAATTAGCGACCTTCTACTCTATCACAAGCTCGGCACCTTTTAAGAAAATACGCTTATAGAGATCTTAAACTCAATTGGGCTATCTCAGCAGCAGCTCCATTTATTTGTTCCGGCAAATGCTCTTCGTTTTGAATTATTTTTGAATAAATTTTGTCCTTAAGACAGCCCCAGTAGAAAGAAAAGAATGGATTCAGGTCTGGCGATCGAGCAGGCCACATGATTGGCCCGTACTTCACGCCCGTAGTGAGCAGGGCATCCGTCATTTTGCAGCCATAGTCTTCGCCGCAGGTTTAAGGGTACATCTTCTAAAAGAGTTGGAGGCCGTTCCTTAAGGAACTCTAAATAACTGTGAGAGTTGAGCGTTGGCGGCAGTTCCACAGGTCCCAATATCTGACAATTAAAAATACCGCACCATAAATTTATTTTGTACTGGTACTGCGAACGATCTTATCTCATTTCGTGAGGATTGTCTATCTGCCAACTGTGAAGGTTATGTAAATTAAAATAACCATCACGTTTGCATGATGATTCATCGCTCCAAATTATTTTATTAAAAAAGTTGGGGTCTGATTCACGCATTCGCAACATTTCACTGCAAAATCTAACCCTCGATAGGTAATCTCTCTCTTGGGTAGAGTGGTAGGGATGGTATTTTAAAGCTTTGTGAACTGTAGTTTTTGGTATTCCAGTCCGTCTTTCCATCATTCTCCCTGAAGTCGATGGACCTAGTTCCACTTCCTCTAACACAACTTTAACATCTACCGTTGCAGGACGTCCTGTCTCGCCGCCACGCCTTCCAGGTATGCGACCTTAAAAAAGTTAAAAATAATAGTTAAAAGAAGAATGACTTCAAACAAGAAAGGTGTAAAAATTACTTACCTTCAGATATTTCTCTATGGGTGCGGGGGAATACTTCACGACCCGAATGCCGACGATTTGGGTATCGCTCTGCATAGAGTCTTTGAATATCCGTATATTCATACGACACATACTGCGTGTTCTCTAACACAATGTTCGCAGGATCCAATTTCACAAAATCCACTTTCATTATTTCCAGTAAGTAGCACAAAATAATGTCAGGAGCAAGTAATAATGTACCTTTGTACTATTTAGCATGTCGGTAACAAGACCAAATTAAATTTAAATCTATTAAATACATTCTAGCGTGTCTCAGTCCTTTACCCACAAAAGCGGCTATAACTTTTTTTTCTATTCGAAATAGTAAGAGTGGCACTTTTCTGAAATATTTATTAAATGAGCAATTTTTTTATGTAATGTAAAGTTATAGCTCAGTACATTTTTTTTCACCAGAGATGGTCAAAGTTGGGGAAGAAAATATCAAAAAGTTAAAAATCGCAATATAGTCCTAATTTTATAATGGTTCCTTAATATATTTTAACTACATTGCATTTGAGTATGGAGAAGCAACTATCTGAAAGTATTTGACATAAAAAATTTACTAAGTATAGCCTTGTTTGTAGATGCAGTTAAAGAAAATACATGAAAAGGCACAATTTTTTTTAATTAAAAAATATTTCAAAAACGGTGACACTTTTACCTGAAAAATGTTTGCTTATCAGGGAGCTCACCACCTCACATGCCCTCTCCTCAAGTTTGGCAGGTTGCTTCTGGGACACCCTGTATAATGAGCTAGGCTTTCATGGAAAAATAATGAACATTGAAGAGTATGACTTGCCGTTCCTTAAATGAAATGTCATAGGATTGGCCCGTCACACCAATTCTTTAATTTTTGTAGTGACCGCGACTACGCCTCTTGATGGACCTGTCCGATAATCCGGACGAGAGTCGCAAACAGAGAGGGAGTTAAAGGTATACGTGAACGAATGAAAACGCGTTAGCTAATGTGTATACTAAAATTGTCTTTATTGAAGTTAGTTGTCCGAAGCAATATTGGACGAACCAACTCAATCGACGCTAAGACGAGAAGTTTTGGTCTCAAGATCAATAAAGACAAATGTCGGTTTGCATGTCGCGAAGTGAAATATTTGGGACACATCCTGTCCCCAGATGGTATAAGAGTGGATTCACAAAAGGTCACAGCAATATCTCTGCGCAAGCCTCCTAAAAATGTTAAGGAGTTGTTATCCTTTCTACAGTCATGTTCCTGGTACAGACGCTTTGTTCACCAATTCGCAGATATCGCAAAACCGCTTTCGCAACTGACGAAAAAGAATGCTCCTTGGGTTTGGAAAGATGAGCAGCAAGCTGCGTTTGATGAGCTGAAACGGCTGTTGGTTACGTCACCCATCCTAAAGCAAGTCGACGAAAACCTGCCATTCGTCATTAAAACTGATGCCAGTGGTTACGCACTAGGGGCAGTTTTGATCCAGGGGGAGGGTTCCGATGAACACCCCATAGAATATGCCAGCAGGCTATTGACAAAAGCAGAGCAAAACTACTCTACGATCGAGAGGGAAGCTCTTGCCATCGTATGGGCTGTCCAAAAGTATCGTGGCTACATTGAGGGATCCGAGGTAACACTAATCACGGACCACCGGCCGCTTAAATGGTTGATGACGCTAAAATCACCGACTGGACGCCTAGCGCGATGGGCATTGCTTTTACAACCCTACAACTTGCACATCGACTATAAGCCAGGGAAGACAAATGTTTTGGCTGACATGTTGTCAAGGCCACCTTGTGAAGCCAGACATGACTCCGAAGAATCCTTCCACATATGCTCGTTCGCTGTTGATTTTCCGCGACGAGGAGCGAAGGAAATCCGCGACAGCCAACTTAGCGACTCCTACCTAAAAGCTATTATCGAGTGCTTCGAAGAAAATACCGATGATGCGGCTCATTGGGCCAAGAGAGGATTCACAATGAACGCCGGCGTACTTTACTGCTACAAGGATGAAGACAGCGAAGAGGGACAGCTAGTTGTTCCCGAATCCGAGCGTCCAGCAATTTTGAATCACTACCACAACAAAGACACAGCGGGTCATTATGGAATCGACCGAACTTTGTCCAAGATAACATCGCGTTATTATTGGCCAGGAATTCGGAAAGATGTCGAGAACCATGTCAAGCATTGTGCTGATTGCCAGCGCTATAAGGCAACAAACCTGAAGCCAATGGGCCTATACCAGACGACTTCCAGCAAGCAGCGCTTTGAAGCCTTAGCCATCGACTGGTTCGGACCATTGCCATCCGACACGAATGGGATGCAGTGGATTTACATAGTAGAGGATGTTGCAAGCCGCTGGGTGGAACTTTTTCCATTGAAAGAAGCTTCCGCTGAAACTTGTGCGAAAACGCTCATCGACGAGGTATTCTTGCGCTATGGAGTCCCAAGGCGAATCATTAGCGACAACGGTGTACAATTCGTGTCAGCGATAATGCAAAAAGTTGCCTTTTGTCTGGATATACGCCAAGTATTCACGCCAGTATATCATCCACAAGCGAATCCTGTAGAGAGGAAGAATCGCGACCTGAAGACGCAGTTGTCAATTTTGGTGGGCAGACAACACCGCAACTGGGCAGAGAAGTTGCCGGCAATACGCTTCGCCATGAATACGACACGCTGTCAAAGTACCGGGTATACTGCCGCATACCTCACATTTGGGCGTGAGTTAAGAACGATCGATGACGTCCAGCATGATTTGAGAGCTATCATCCATTCAGAGAACTTCATTGCAGAAATCACACCGTATCTAAGCACTCTCGCGGAGGTGTTCCAAGCTGCGAGAGAATGCGAATGCAAACAGCAAGATGCTAATAAAGGAATCACCAATCCACAACGACGTGACCAAGAGGGACTAGAGATTGGTTCCAAGGTCCTTGTGACCACGCATGTTTTGAGTAATGCTGCCAAGGGTGTAACATCGAAATTTGTTCCACGACGAGATGGGCCCTATATCATTATTGGCAAAGAAGGTGCGACTTCCTACGTGATTGCTCATGAGGACAACCTCCAATATCCATTGGGCACATACCATGCGTCATCACTGACACCATATCGCAATTCCAGCGATGTTCCTGAGGGTCCCATTAACATGATACGGCGCCGAGGACGTCCCCGGAAGAAAGCTTAGGATACTTCATCGGGTCGATTTCAGTATCCTAGGGGGAGACTGTAACGACCGTCATTCATATGTATATACATTGCTTGTATTTTATTTCATTTAATAGCATACTGTTCAATGTTTTACGTCTAAACTCTTTGTAATGTCATGTAAAATGCAACTCTGTTTAGTTTGTAAGAAAGCTCTAAAATGCATCACTGACGATCAGCATCGTCATGATCGCCTATAAATACTCGTGATAGCATTGTAAAACGCG
>NW_016157403.1:186982-194410 GCF_001687245.7 Rhagoletis zephyria | reverse complement strand
CGGGCCAATCCTATGACATTTCATTTAAGGAACGGCAAGTCATACTCTTCATTGGCGCCCAACTTAGTGGCCTCGAATCTCGCCGACGAACCGACAAGCGTGCACAAAATGGCGACATTTTCGCCCGAGCAATTCTCCCAAATACTAGAAGCGATTTCCAGCGGCGGTAAAAACGGTTCTTTTACACAATGCACGTCGCGCTTTAGAGGACAACGGGATCCAGTAGCGGTAGAGGAATTTGTTGCTGCTATTACAGTATACAAAGACATCGAGAAAATTCCTGATGCTGATGCGCTACGTGGTATGCCACTTCTACTCGAGGATTATGCTGCGACTTGGTGGATAGGTGTGAAAGAATCCGTGTCAACATTCGCCGACGCCATAGAGTTATTACGTGCGACATTTTCTCCTCCAACGCCTGATTGGAAAACTTATTTAAGTGTTTTTGAACATAAGCAACAAGTGCGCGAAGCCTCCGATAGCTTTATTTGCAAGAAGCGGTTGTTGTTCTCACAATTGAAAGACACCGTCAGCGAAGGGGTGCAACTAAATATGATATACGGCCTCCTGTCAGTGAAAATAAGAGAGCGCGTGCATCGTGATGCATTTTCGACGTTCGATGAACTCCTATCACGTTGCCGAGATGCGGAATTGTTTCTGGCTGAATCCAATCAACTTCCGGCGCCACTAGCTGAGAAGGCGGAACGCGCGGAAGGGCCCAAAAGGTGCTCTTTCTGCCGATTACGCGGTCACACCGTGGATGTGTGCTTAAAGAAGAAGAAGGAGCAGCAGGCACAGCAACAGTCTACGACGACAAGTGCAAGTACAAGTGCAGCAGCACTGCAAACCAAACGCACAGCCACGTTTTCCTGCTACGGCTGTGGTGCACCCGGTGTGTACCGCGCAAATTGCGCAAAATGTAGCGGACACAGCAAAGAGAGTCCACAATATCTCGCGTTTAATAGCGTGAATACCACCATTGTCGGAAGATCCTGTCCATTGGTCCACATCGAGATGTTTGGCTTGAAAGGAGAAGCTCTCTTCGACACGGGAGCGAAAACGTCTGTTGCCAGCGCTAACTTGAAGAAAATATTGTCGAGCAAGGGGTGTGTTTTCCAGGATGTCATGGCTGACGTCACGTTGGCAGATGGAAGCACTACCGCCCAAAAAGTGTTATCAACCATTTGCGACATCACAATCGGCCATAGAGTTCGGAAAATACGGATGATATCTCTTTCAAATGCTACGAAGAATCGTACTCTGATTGGAGCGGACTTTTTGGAACAAGCGGGCATTGTTGTGAATATGGCCCAACGCTACTGGTACTTCGAAGACGAGCCCAAGGTAAAATTTGACTTTGCCAAGCCAAGTGTAAGTGGTCTGCCGTCAGCTATAGACATAGCGGGCGCACATGTGGTAACAAGCAATCGACTATCGCCTCGTACTAAAGCGGTAAACGAGTACTCAAATTTCGTTCGCTACGTTATGAGGAGTGGCACTAACATCGACGATGCCGTTTCCCCAGAAATATCTCCTGAAAGAAACTATGGACCAGCAGTAAAAGAGAAACGCTCACACTCAAACGACTACTCTCCACACTCAGTGCAGCAAATTTTCAAAAGTTCACTACCAGTTGGCGAATCTACGCCCGAAAACTCCTCTCGTCTATTTGCGCCTCCAATTAAGGTAAAGATTAGTGGTTACGAAGAGTTTTGCGAAGAAAATTTTTTCCCGTTGAACTCTCTTGAGTTGAGTCCACCAACTCAGACAGGTGGTTGCGATCTCACGCTTGAACAGCGTAGAGATTTGGGCAAGCTGTTGCTCGAACATAACGAAGTTCACACCAATTCTTTAATTTTTGTAGTGACCGCGACTACGCCTCTTGATGGACCTGTCCGATAATCCGGACGAGAGTCGCAAACAGAGAGGGAGTTAAAGGTATACGTGAACGAATGAAAACGCGTTAGCTAATGTGTATACTAAAATTGTCTTTATTGAAGTTAGTTGTCCGAAGCAATATTGGACGAACCAACTCAATCGACGCTAAGACGAGAAGTCGCGTTTTACAATGCTATCACGAGTATTTATAGGCGATCATGACGATGCTGATCGTCAGTGATGCATTTTAGAGCTTTCTTACAAACTAAACAGAGTTGCATTTTACATGACATTACAAAGAGTTTAGACGTAAAACATTGAACAGTATGCTATTAAATGAAATAAAATACAAGCAATGTATATACATATGAATGACGGTCGTTACAACATTAAATAAGCAAAAGAAAAACAGCCACAATCGATCAAAATATTGATGACTTAATCAGCTGATCACAAGTTTACAATGAATTTTAAATGTGCTCTGTCGAAATGACATTTTACTATACCTTACATATATACTTATGTACCTTTGTATACAATAAAAGTTTAATAAGAACAATTCTGTGTGCATACACTTGAAAAAGACGTTTTGGGTAGGAAATTACGTATATCAGACCAAAAGGGGCGTTTTCTCATGCCGAAGACCTGACAACACTGTACACCGAGAAAAAAACCTGTGCATCCAAGAATTTTATATGTATCTGGGACAACTTTTATTGGTTAAATCGTACCCAACATCTACTCTGATTTGAAGCAACAGCGCAAAGACTGTTGATTTCTTAACTAGGTAAATTAGTACTTAACATTTAGATTAAAAGTGTATAAATTGTTGTTTTAAATACTTTTTATTTGAGTTAACTTTGGAGGTCGTTGCTACAAAAATATGAAGCTGTTGAATTAAATACCTGGACTTTGAGGTCCCAACGACGAACACCTTTGGCGGAAAGAACTTACATATTTGACTCAAATGCCAATTTGATGGGAAAAGTGAAAATTATTGGAAAAAAGGTGCAATTTTTGTTGGCTTACACTGAGAAAAATTTTAATGTAAACTCAATTGATTAGTTTTGGTTTAAAAGAACATTTTATTTAAACGCAGGTATACAATATAATAAAGTAAACAATGTAAGTTTATTTTGTACATATTTCAAAATTAAAAATTAATTATTGCAATAAGTACTAATAAGTTATTGGAGCTTTATGTTCCTCATTAAAATGAAAAATTAAATTTTTTGACAGAGTGAAAAAGTTATTACAAATAAGCAAATTATTTATTAGGAAAAATTGAGAAAGCAACAAAGTCTAAGCGGTAGAAGTTAAAGCAGCTATTTCGGAGATCACCACATCGCCTCATCAGACTTCTTTTTTTCTAGACTTCAGCAGGGATCGAACCTGCGTAATCTATGTGCAAAGTCAAAGGCGTTTACCCACTGAGCTATGTACACCCCGTAAACTGTTGTTCCTAATTAATTTTCCTTATTCAACCAACTACTATCAAGTGCAGCTGATTTGCCGCTATTTAAACTTGACAGCATTGAATCTAGGAAATAATACGATGTAATATATCTCATTACCTAATTCATGTAAGTTTTCCCATTAACATATTGCGAAAGCAGATTTCCATAAATTATAAAGTGAAATTGATACTACTTCAGTTTTATTTAATTATAACATTAGTTTGGCCGAATTGTAATAAGCGGAATCAAAAGATTGTGTACCAAAACAAGAAAAAATACATGCTAAAGTGAATATACAGGGTGTCCCAGAAGTAACGTGCCAAACTTTAGGGGAAGGTAGGTGAGGGGTGAGCTCTCTGATAAAAAAAAAATTCGGTAAAGTGTCACCGTTTTTGAAATATTTGAATTTTTTTAAATTAAAAAAAATCGTGCCTTTCCGTGCATTTTCTTTAACTGCATCTAAAACCAAGATATACGTAGTAAATTTTTTATGTAAAATACTTCCAGATAGTTGTTTCTCCATACTCAAATGCAACGTAACTAAAATATATTAAGGAACCATCATAAAATTAGGACTATTTTGGGATTTTTAACTTTTTGACATTTATATTCACCTAAGTTGGGGAAGAAAACGTCAAAAACTTTTATTCAGCTCGAGGCCGAAACGAAAACTTATTGTGGAAAAGCAGAGATAATTTGAAAAAATGGTAGAAGTGATAGCTATTGCGGAAATCACCACACTTCCTCATCAGACTTCTTTCAGTAGGATTCGAACCGACGATACCACTGACTCAGCCAGTTGCTTACGCACTGTGCTAAGTTCACCTTGTTAATTCTTGTTGCTTATTTCCACTATTTCACTTGCTAAGCCGACTACAATCAAGCGCAGCTATTCCGCTGCAATTCACTTGATCGTGTGGTTGTTGGTTTTGTTGGTTATTCATTAATTGGCGACCTTCTACTCTAATACAAGCTCGGCTTCTGTTAAGAAAAGACGCTTTTAGANAGAGTTGAGCGTTGGCGGCAGTTCCACAGGTCCCAATATCTGACAATTAAAAATACCGCACCATAAATTTATTTTGTACCGGTACTGCGAACGATCTTCTCTCATTTCGTGAGGATTGTTTATCTGCCAACTGTGAACGTTGTGTAAATTAAAATAGCCATCACGTTTGCATGATGATTCATCACTCCAAATTATTTTATTAAAGAAGTTGGGGTCTGATTCATGCATTCTCAACATTGCACGGCAAAATCTTACCCACGGCAGGTAATCTCTTTCTTGTAGAGGCTGAACACGTTGAATGTGGCAGGGATGAAATCGATGGTCTTTTAAAGCTTTGTGAACTGTAGGTTTCTGTCTGTTTAGGCCTTAAGTCTAAATGTTTCCAAAAGATAATGCACCACCCTAATGTGTCATTCACATATGTGTACATTTATGCATGCATACTTGTACACATGTATATATATTATATATTCGCGCCGTTAGTTTAAGTTTCCCGCCGGATATAGTATCTTTCGTTGAATTTCCCCTCAATGTTTTTTCTTAGTCCGGCGGTTCGAACGAAAATCATGGCTTCAGATTTTTATACTAAATTATATTATACTAAACAAGTAGTATTTGCCTTTTTTCCCTATTTTTCAAGCTTCACTGTGACCATTTTGCGCACCGCATTTGAGCCGCACTGCGTCACGTTGACGTTTTTATTGGTCCTTAGGAGCCGTGAAACCAACATACAGTCCACATTAGAGGAAAAAGCGAACCCCAAAAAGTAATTGACCCACTTCTACGAAAAAGGAATTTGGTCACATCAAGCTGCACATAACAGCGATCTTGCTACAGCCACAGCCACCCTTATACGTACCACGAACCAGCAAAACACTGATAACATCACCGTCCAACAAGCAGTTTCACCAGCTACTAGGAAACTAAGGTACGTGGTTACAAATTCAAGTGCACTAGAAAAATTACCAGATATAACCTCAAAGTGAATTCAAGCGAGTTGAAGTGATTTGTGAGAAAAAAAAAGTTGAACTTGTGCAAATAACCGCAGTGAATAGTGTCCATCGACATTAACAGTTCGTATTGGTGCACCGTGCAACCTACACATATCACAGTGAACAGTGGCATATATGTAACTTAAATATCAAAGTGCAGCACACATTGTTTTCCGGCTCACTACATATTGCAACAATTTTTTGGTATTTTGCCACCTGCCACATTTGATTCGCTACTCGAGTTAACAAAGCGCCGGTAAATTTCACTTTCAATTTCGTTGTGCTTAAGCAATTTAATTCGTGCAGCACATTTCTTAAATTTGCATTACACTGATTCACTGTGTTTGAGGTCATATAACCTCAAATTTAAATTTCCTTCACATTTTTTTACACAAAAATCACTTCACGACGCTAAATTTAGTCCATTTGCGAAATATTTGCTGGCAAACATTGAAATTAAGTCCATTTGGATAAGTTTTGACGACATTGCGTTGTGTGTACACTCGAATTTGTGCATACATACATGCTTATACATATATACATATATATATCTTCGTCGGCAGTGTTGGGTGGCGAGTAGCACATACAAATATATATACATACATATGCTTATCACCAGGGAACGGATTTTATGGAAATTGCCTTTTTTTCTGCTAAAGAGATAGAGTATATTCGATTAAGAATGTCCACGATCTAGCTTTCACTGATTTCATTTATATACATTTGATGTTGCCTTTTTTTGCGTTTTTTAAGATATTCGCCTTTTTTCCTTTTTTAAGATATTTGCCTCTTTTTGCCTTTTCTACCTTTAAAAAATGATTATAGCATTTAAAATTTTTTTAAGATTGAAAAATATACACATTGCCCATGCGGCTTATAGAAGCACATGCCAAATTGGTGTTGGAAAAATTCAAAGCCGTTTTCTCAGCTAACGAAGGCTTGGAGGCAATAACGGGCGTGGATAAAATTATAAAGGGCGAGGAGAACGCCCTTATTCCTGATAATATGAACGTTTCAAACGTTCCATATTTAAATTGGGCGTCGCTTGTATTAACTTACGTAGAGCACACATTTAGTATATTCAAGGCTTTTCTTCGCGAAAATCGAATGAAAATGCTGCCAGAAAACTTCAAAATGCATCTTGTGGTTCAATGTTACTACAACTATACAGATTAAAGTTTTTTGAGTTAGAAACCCGAAAGGATAAAATAGTCAAAGATTCAAAGTACAAATTTTTCATATAATGAAACTAGTTCTTAGTTTTTCTCTTTTTACTTGTAATATAAACATTTCTAAAATAAATGTATTTTGTGGTTGTTCTTCGTATTTTCTGTCTTTTTAGTGCTTTATTTTGCTTTTTTTGCAATACCTAGTGCCTTTTCCTGCCTTTTTCGCTATTTTGTTTTGCCTTTTTTTGCCTATTTAGCAACACCTAGTGCCTTTCCTGCCCTTTTCGCTATGTTATTTTGCCTTTTCCAGCCTATTGCGTTATTTTATTTCGCCTTTTTTATAGGTTTTTGGGTCCTAAAAATCCGTGCCCTGCTTATCACTTTTTTGAAAAAAAATAAAGAAATATCAATTTCCTGAAAGAGATATCAATTTTAAAACGTAGTGTTTTCTTGACTTCTTCTGGGTTTGGCTCGTAGAGTTTAAACAATCTACGTTGGTACTCTTATACTCTTTTCGACAATTTGGCAAAAGTTTCGCTTGTGCTTGTGAAACCGATTCAAAATAACGTTCCGGTTTGGGTTTCGGTTTTGCCAAGTGTTTCGGTTTCGGTTTTGGTTTCGTTCTTCGAAATTTATTTCGGTTTTGGTTTCGGTTTCGTTCCGGTTTCGGTTTTTTACAGAAATTTTGTTGATGTTATTTAAATCACAATGTCTTAAAGGTTGAGGAAAGAAAATTGAAAATTACAGTTCACTGATAATATCAACACTAGGTTCTTTCCCTAACAATCCGGACCGGATTTGGTAATTAGAGAATAAGAGAAACATTTTTTTTTTCAAAAATGGAACAAAGTCCAGAAGTACGGGAACGCAAAAACCACATTTCGTGCCCACAAGTCGAGAAACAGCTGATTCACGTTGTTCTTGTT